>NW_010161717.1:0-268 GCF_000695765.1 Mesitornis unicolor | reverse complement strand
TCAGGTCCAACCTGTAACCCATAAATGTCGAATGAGTTACACAAATGCTTCATAGCTGCCAAGACATCAGCCTAGACATCAGCAGCTAAAAGAATATCATCCATGTAATGATAAATATGTGCCTGTGGAAAAGCATGTCTGGCTGTTTCTTATTGGCACCTGATTGTTTTAAATTCGGACAATCCTTTTTTATATCTTCTTCTTGTGAGCATCCAAAACATCTCATACTGGCTCGTTCCACAGTTAACGTTTGTGCTAAAGCAGCTGC
>NW_010161716.1:0-776 GCF_000695765.1 Mesitornis unicolor | reverse complement strand
AACACTGAACCATTCATGCAACACTCACACCGTTTGATCTCCAGGAGCAGCACTGACGGCCATAGCCACTGACAGTCCTGAAACCACTTCTACTCCTACCAGAATGAACTTCCTTCCATGAGATGGCCTTAATGGCCCAACACAGTCAATTTGCCAGGTACTCCAAAGAGCCTTACCCTGTCTAATGTGCTGAGGTGGGGCTTGATTTGGGTGGTCAGCTTTAAGCCTCATTCGGCACTGTGGGCAGGCTGTGAGCATAGCTTGACATGTTGCCCTGGACACCGGCCATCCCCGAGACTGGCACTCCTAGTACAGATCTGCTTTTCCAGAGTGACCTCTCTTGATATGCAGCCACTCAGCCAACTGTTCCCGCTCATCCTGTACACCGTCAACCACTCTGACTTGAGCTAACTGATCAGCTTCCCATTCATCCTGTACACCATCAACCACTCTGATTTGAGCTAACTGATCAGCCCGATTATTCCATTTAGCAACTAGAGTTCCATCATTCATATGACCTTTCACCCAACCCACTTGCAAGGGTCGTGATCTACCTATCTCTAACAATCTCTGCCAGTCTTCGGTCCTCCAGACTTTAGTGTGACCCACTTCCCATTGGTTTGATTCCCACTCTGTGGCACCCTTGTAAACTGCATAGGAATCTGCGTAAATTGTGGAGGCACCACCCTCTACTGCTAGTAAGAGAGCTCGCAACTCTCCTACCTGGGCACTACCTTCACCTTTTTCTGTCAGTGTTTTTCCAGTGGCAATTTCCA
>NW_010161715.1:471-1964 GCF_000695765.1 Mesitornis unicolor | reverse complement strand
CCGGGGTTGGGGGCTGCTGGGGCAGCTGCTCGCAGCGTTGGGTAGCTCGGAGCTGAATCTGCATCTGAAGGCTGCAGGCAACGCAGGAGAGCAAGACACTCGCTCTGTTGTATTTCGAGGTGCTTCTCTGAAGTCTTTGTGGCTCACGGATTCACACGGTGCGTCTGCTGGTTATTTAAAAAAAGAAAAGCTCTTCTACGTACTTGGGAAGAGCGAGAGTTGGTGCCCCACAGGGCTCGCAGTCTGCACAGGAAAGTCAAACAAGGGCCTGGCTGAACAAAGTTCCTCTTATCCCCTCCTCACAGCTGGGGAACCGCAGTCTGCTGAGGTGAAGTGGTTTGCCTGTGGTTGTGTGGGAAACGGAGGGGCCAGGTACAGAGCTGGGTCTCGGGGGATCTGAGTTCAAAACCAGTTTCTTTCTGTAGCTCCAGACCAAGCCCGTGATTTTTCAGTCACCTGTTGTTTTGCCCTTGGCATCCCCAGCAAAAGCATCAGCGGGGTAGCATCTCCACTGCAAACAGATGCACTGCAGCTGCTGCTTGGGACTGAGAAAGGTTGGACGATTTGAAGGAAAAAAAATAAAATCCACCCTTCGTTTAGGCACTGCTTGCTACCTCTTCTCAGCAGACAATTTGTGGATGCCACATTTAGGCCTGGAAGCAAACTAGGAACCATCATATGTCTCATGAGTGCAAATGATAGGAGAATATGCCTACTGCAGCTGGTGAAAGCTTACTTGGACTCAGATTTTTGAAGGCCTGCGGCATTGAAAATTGAATATAGCTGCTGCCGGGTGAAGATGGAATGGCTGTTGCTGTGCAGGTGTAACCCAAGATTTGGTGGGAGCGGTGCCAACACCAGCACACTGCTCCCAGCACCAGGACCAGACTCCTGTGTATTCTGTTCAGGGAGTGGGTGCACGGTGCAGAGCAGTTAAACCCCCAGTGCTCACAGAGCACTGGAAAGGGCTGCAGAAGTGAAAAGTGCTGCGAGCGATCTTCTCCCCTTTCACGTGTGCTCTGGAAGGGGCTTTGTTCATGTTGCTGCTTCCCATCTAAACAGAAACACACGGCCTCCGTGACAGGGAATTCAGCAGAAGCTGAAGGGATTGCTGGGTGTTACAGTCTCTCACTTCCAAAAAGTTCATGTATGAGTAACATGGGAGTCCAGACACGTATTGCAAGACTTCTTTAGGTTCTTAAAGAGGATTCTGCCTTTCATTCTGGCTTTTATTAAAAGCTTTGTAGTACATCTTTAAAGAGCCACTAAAGCCACACTGAAAACATAAAGCAGAAAAGAATAGAAACATAAAGGTTTTACAATGGATTTCTTCCCCTGTTTTCTCTCTTGCCCTACCCAAAGTGTAAGGCTGTTTGCCTAAAAACATGCTGTTCTTTTTTTCCCCTCGAAAAATCCACGTACTCTTCCTCTTCACTTTCTTCCCCTGAAAGCTGTGGGACAGTGTGTAAGGCCAGCTAAGACTGCGGACGCGC
>NW_010161715.1:0-334 GCF_000695765.1 Mesitornis unicolor | reverse complement strand
GATGGCCAGGGAGCTGTGCATACTCCTGGGGGCTGTGATTTTCACTGTGGGTTGGTATGTTTATGCCTATGTGAACTGGTTTCTGCAAAACCTTAGCGAATACAGTAGTTTGTAGGGACAGATCCTGCCAAGCTCCTGCTGTATTTCACCTCTAATTTTGGAAAGAAAAATAGTGTGACACGCTGCTTTTGGGATACTTGAAGTCTCCTTCTGCTGGGAACCATCCTGAGCTGGCTGCGTGCTGGAAGAACATCTGCTGCTCACTTCTGCTTTAGTTTTTTTCTCCCAGTCTTGAACTTCCTACGTCCTTTCAACTCACAGGCACCCAAAACAG
>NW_010161714.1:37705-49763 GCF_000695765.1 Mesitornis unicolor | reverse complement strand
TAGCAAATTATTTAATATAAGTAAATTGATTCGATATTGACCATTTAAACAGTGGGATATGAAGCCCACTCATAAGCCTACGAATTCCAGCAGTTGACAAAATATTTCATGTAAAAAAAGTAGTTTCTATAGTATGGGTAAAGGGAATATATTAAAGATGCTAAACTGGGAAGAGAATGGGAAATGTAGGGCAAGGGCAAAACCTGCAGTATTTAGAGCAGCAACAGAGGCAACAAATACAGTTTAGAAACTAACATCAAAACAAGCAGTGAAGGTTCATATCACAGCATCCCAGAATGTGAGGAGCTGGAAGGGACCTGGAAAGCTCCCCCAGTGCAACCCCTGCCAGAGCAGGATCACCAGAGCAGTCACACAGGAACACGGCCAGGGCTTTGGGTGTCTGCAGACAAGGAGACTCCACAACCTCTCTGGGCAGCCTGGGCCATGCTCCATAACCCTCACACTCACAAACTTTGTCCTCATCTTCAGCTTGAACCTCCTGTGCTCCAGCTTGGGACCACTGCCCCTTGTCCTGGCATATCCAAGATATCATCACATCCATCATCATACCCAAGCAGAGTCAAGGTCAATCCTCCCATTTCTCTGTGGAACAAAGCAGTGTCACCCACTTCTCCAGGGAGCAAGAGCACGGCTGACAACCCCAAAGACCATCGGAACTGGAAATGCGTGCTCTGCTCCTGCCAAGAGGAGCTGTGGTGTCACTCACTGCTTCGAGACCGCAGGGGAACACTCTCTGATGCCGTGGTCACCTTGCAGCTCCTCAGAGATGCAGGGACGCCTGTCGCTGTGTTAAGGCTCTGCAGGTCCTGTCTGTGGGATTTCACTTCTGGGGGCAGTGTTGGAGCATTTTCCTCACTGTTTTGCTGTTCCCTGGGTGCTAGAGGACTGGGAAGGAGTGAGCACATACAGAAGGTCTGCAGGTCAGAAGGGTTGGCTTTCTTAGATGGCAGAAAGGAAAAATTTGGAGGAATAACTTGGAAGGAGTAAAAAGAAACTGGAAGGAAGGAAATGAGGGATCCAAAGACCACGATCCTAGAGATTTGCAAATGGGATCATCTCATGATCACACACCTGAGCTGATTAACTGTGGCAAGGCTGCCAAGACTAATGGGAATGCCCACTTCTTTTCTTGCAGTTGGTCCCTCTGGCCCAATTGACTGGGAAACACCAGCATGGTACAACAGCACAGCCAACGGAGCGTGGTTCTTCGGTATAACTGAAATAGCTGTGCCTACCCAGAGCATTGGAGGAAGTGGAAACAGAGATGCATGGACTGGGCTGGCTTGGGATGATGGGGTACAGGTACGTGAATACAGAGTATTAACTCAGTATTAATTTCCCCTTTTAACTAACTGAAGTTATGCCTTCACTATAAAGCTTAAGCTGCCACTGAATTACAAGTAAATAAATGTAGAGCCAGGAGAATGTCAGTGTCTGTGATTTACTGTTGCCACAGTGAGGATGGCAGGGGCCTAAGGGGTTCCTTGAGGTGTCCCCCTCTTTGCACAGAAGAAAAGTATTTTTTAATTATTTTTAAAGGTATTTGGCGTACTAGTTCAGAGTTTTCCAATAATCATAAGCTAGCTTTTTGCATGAGAAATCAACGACTGTGTTCTAGGTATAGAGGAAAGGAATTTAAGGACTTGTCTGATTTAGCTGCAGGGGAAGCAAACTACCAGAGTTGTTGCAGCAAATCTCAGCCTTTTCTTTTTTATTTTTGAAGGAGTGTTTTTTAACCTTTTTTATTATTTTTTCTTAGTTAGAGGAAATATTAGCAGAGATTGATCTGGGCTGATGGCTGAAGAAATTATGCTGTAGGCAAGCAGAGCAAGGAAACCGTCTTCACTCCCACTCTTCCCTCTGTCCCTGCGGATTTAACCAAGACGCATGTTCAGATTCTGAACTGGCCCAGCTCATTTCGCTCTGTACTGAAATGAAGTATTCCACACAAAGACCTGAAAGCCAGGAGGAGGAAATCAAAGTATTTCTGCTCTAAGCGGCTGCTTCTCAGCGAGATAATGGACAACTGGCCCCAAGAGATTTTGGAATAACAGTCCTGTGACCCAGGACACCAGCACGGTGCTTTACAGAGTTGAAAGCTTAAATCCCATGGGAAATAGGATTTTAAAGTAACAGAATTTCCTAAGAAATGGAAACGTTTATTCTGCATAAAGCTGAGGTCTCCATATAGCAAAGGTTAAAGCATCCCATGCAGGAGCTGAAAGGGCCAATGTCTCTACTTAACTCCCCATCATTCACCCCGGGTTTGAGAAATGATGGTGAAGGAAGAGCACAGCCTCGGGGAGAAGTCTTGGTGAGGTGAGCAGGGCAGAGCTGCTCACCACGCCACCACGCAGGGGATTTCTGTGACCCTGATGGAAGACGAGCACCCTTTGGGTTATCCCCAAAGGAGGCACCCATCAACACTGCAGTGTAAACCCACAGCCCAGTCTCAAACAGGAGAAAAAAGTATTAAATCCTAAGTGGGTTCGTGGTTTTGAGGATGTCTCCTACCACCCTCAGAGGGTTATTTTTCCTGCTGTTACCCACTGCTTGGAACTTTCCTCCTCACCATTTTACATACAATGTAGTGCCTTCTTTCCTGCCAGGCAGTGGGATTCCTTGAAAACCTTCCAATACCTTACACCACGAGAAGTCCAGAGATAAAAGAAGAGGTGGTACAACTGCAGCTGAGCCAAAGAAGAAAAACCATTGCATTGCGGGACATTCGCCTTCAGAAAACTGCCTGGATTTCTACAAGAGCCAAACCCACAGTGAGGAAGTGCAAGAGAGCAATGCAGAATGTCTGAAAGCAAAGAGGAAGGTTCCCCTCACCTCGACAAGGTTTCTGCAAGCAGAAAGGGATCTCACTGTCCAGCTTTGGGAGAGCAGAACTTGGTCTGCAAAGCGCGTTTGCTCAGTTATTAGTCGCTCCAAAGAAGAGACCATTTATTGGGTACACTGATAGCATTTCCTCTAAAGTCTCTTTTATAAACATCAAGCTGAGCCTCGCTTTAGACTGCCTCAGAAAGAAATGGAGTCTGTGCTGTGTGTCTATCTTGAGGGGAACAGAATTACTTCTGAATTCGGGACCTGCTCGGGGCTGGAGCAGCAGCCAATACCCCCAGCAGAATTTCCTGCATCATTACTCAAGTGGTAGCATTTTTATTAAAAAAAAAAATCTCAGTCCTCCTCCCCCACCAGAATTTCTCTCCTAACACTTTCCATTCTAATTTTAGCCTTTTGAGAAGTTTCTTTTCCAGATCAGCCCACTCTTTTTCACATTTAAATAATTTCCAGGTTTTTTTAGAGCTCAGCTTTAGCAGGTGTTTCAGTAGCTAAGCAATAAGAAATCTCTTGAGACCCTCTTCCACGTTTCCCAAATGGATTAAGCCTGGAAGTTTTGGGAGAACAATGTTAGGCAAAATAACCTCGCCATTTAATTTCAAAACTCGGATAAAACTCCTAAGACTAAAAGGACACACTCGCCGAAGAGCGGCACTTATGACCACCATTAACAAATAAAGAAGGTGCAATAAGAAACAACTGCTACGCTGGCGACACCAGTAATTAACTTGAATGCAGCAAAATTCAACAGGAATAAATTTAGAAGCTTAACATGGAAGAAAATGATGCAACTCCTCCTTTTTTTTGAGTTATTCAGCTTCAGCGCAGCCCCAAGACCAAGAATGCTAAATGGTTTGCAACCACAGACCAAATAAGCACATTTCAGTGGCAAAAAGCAGTGGAAAAAACCCATCATGCTGTCAAAGCAGCAGAGACTTTCCTACTAATTTGGGCATGCAGCCTCATCCAGCTCAAATGTGTTTATTATCAGCTCTGGAAGCTGAACCGAATCAAGGCAATGCCTGTACAGCATCCTCAGGTGCCACCCCTCCTCAGGTAAAAGGCAGCCTGGCCCTTCATGTCACCTCCAGCTACTGGAAAGCTGCCTTTTTCTCTCCTTTGGCTCCTGGAAGCTAAGAACCACGGCAGAACATTTCAGCAACTGCTGGTTTTTGCAGTCTCAAGCCCTACGAGGAAGCGATGACAGCGATGCCTCTGTGCCTCTACGCGGTCAGAGCAAACCTAGGAGATCTCGAGGCAGGAAACCTTGAAATAAACCATCACAGGTTTATGTAGGTGTGCATCTGCAGCCACAAGATCGCTGTCCACATCTCCCTAAGGCATAGGAACATTCTCCTCCTCTAGTGGTAAAAAAGACTTCAAAAGAGTCAAGTCTATCCTGCTGTGTCTGTACAGAGGTAGCTCCTGCAGTGAGAAACCAGGGTGGAGTAGGACACAACAGCAGACATTGCTCATCTTATTCTTCAACATGACACATCCCCAGTGCCCTCCCTCTGCCCCGGTAAGTTCTTCTAACCACACAGACTCAAAATAATGTTATTCAAGCTGTACTCAAAAAGCATTTTCTCACTCAGCACAAAGATTTCGGGAAACATTTCTTCAGCAAATGTCATCATCCAGGACTGCTCTAACCTCAGTTTTCCAGATGTGGGATGCGTTTAAGTTTGTACCTGCAGTAAACTTGCCTGTTAGCTTGCAAGAAATGTTGACAATTATTTCTTTTCCTTTGAGGTTTCAAGTACGTGCTCTCCATCTTCCAAATGTGCTTCCTTGTCTTCCTCCTGTGCGGGCTCTCCAGAAGAAAATTAACTATGTCCATTCTTGGCCATGCAAGCTCCACTGCTGCCAACAGCCAGGTGAAGGGGGGCAATACTGGAGCCCAGGAAAAAGAGAGTTCTGCTATTTCCACAGAAACCCCCAGAAGCCAGAAAGGAGTTCTCCCACGTGTGGATTCGTTCCCTGCTTGCCTCCGCTCCCTGCGGTTTGCTGGTGAGCATGAAGGGGCCCTGGTGAATGCGCTGGGGTGCATTAGGGTTTATGAGGTGTTAGTATGTTATTTAAATGCCTAGGTGCATCTCCTCCCATTCAGTCCAGCAGAGCTGGCTCCCATCACTGCCTCCATCCCTAGGCTGTGCATGCACGTACATCAGAGCAGCTGGACGCTGTTAACAGCTCCTCCCTACCTCCAACACAGGGTGAACAGCGAGGTCCGCAGTAGCTGTACTGCGATTACGTCCAAGCAATTAAAAGCTTCGGTTCTCTCCTCCTCACTAAACCCTTCCTTTTCTCACAAGTGCCTTTGTCTAAACGTGGGCCAAGTAAAGCCTGAACTGAAAAGAGGACGGGAAATTAGATCAAACTGAGGATGCGGCGTTTTCGTCGTCCCTCACGTCAGACAAGTCAGAAGCAGTTTCATAATTGGGCCTCTAGACTCTAGGCAGTGAAGTGTTAAGAGAGAAAAGCAATCCCAGGGCTGCACGCTGGGTTCTGACAAATAGGAAAAACACAGAAGTAGGCCAAGAGCTCACCATTAACGCCAGTTTCTAATTGTACCGAGTCAAGAAAAGGCTCGCCACGTGGCACGTGGTCAGACAGGTAAGAAATCGTATAGCAAGAAACAGAAAAGTGAGGGAGGGACTTTTCCCCGTGCTCGTGTTCACACTTGTGTGTGACTTGCAAGAAGTGCACTTGGGAGTGAGCGAGCAAGAACGCCCAGGGATGAGGGCAGAGAAGCACAAGGGGAGGCAGCGGCCCATAAGCAATCGCTATGAAAAGGAATGGGGGTGGGGAATTGTGCACAGCCCTGTTTTAGCTTCTGCTGTAAAAAATAAATAGACCTTTTAATGTGTGCTCTCCGTGAAGCCTTCTCTATTGACCATTCATTTCTTCTTTCCCTTCCCAGCTCTTTACCTCCTCTATATGGCTGATGAATATGCAAATACATAATCAGTTCTATAATAGCCTGTCCTTTCTAAAAACAGGCTATAAATTTGGATCCGAAGCAGCAGGTTCCAAAGAGACTATTATACTATATGGCTGGGGGAAGAGGCGAGATCCAAACACCACCGCTAGCACACCAGAGTTCTTTATAACGCGTGTGAATGCAGCCAGGAGGCGGGCCCTTCGACTACAGAGCCAGCAGCCGGAAAGCAAAGCTTCCCTGCAAAACGTACGCCCCGATCTCATCACAGGCTCCTGCAGGGCCAGCAACAGGCAGTGCTCCCTGCAGGCCTTGGCAGGGACGCCGAGGGGACACAGACCCCCAGATGCCGGAGGGTTACAGTTTTAACTGACGGCAGCTCCCGGGATTGCGGGAGCTCTCGGGAGAGCCCAGGGTTTGACGCCGATGGGGATGTCCGGGTGTCGCACCCGGGCCAGCGCCCCGGGCCCCCCAGCGGTTGCAGAGCGGCAGCGCGGCCAGGAGGGGGCGCTGCGCCGCGGGCGCGCACACAGACAACGTGAGTCCATAGGGGCACAGGTACCTGCGTCCGGACACGGCCACCACGGGCACCCTCAGCTGCAGGGGCAACGTCCGCACCCCCAGGGAGGGCTGGCAACAAGCGCAGCCCCCCGAGCTGGTCCCTGGCAGGTTCGCACAGCTCTGGCTCTGTCGGAGCCCTGACTCCCTGCTCCCGCTGGGACAGGAGGCAGCTGTGTCACAGCGGGGACAGCAGCCATGCACCGCACATCAGCTGCTTCCCAGCTCCCACAGGATCGCCTCCCTTCTTGTGTAAATTGAGTACAAACCCTCCTGTGCAATACACTTCCACGTCTGCCATTTCAAGGCCCTCCTCAGGTTCCCCCCAGCATTCCTGTACGCTCTGACTGCAGGGCAGAACACAAGAACTGCTGGTCCAAAGTTAACGAGACGGGATTGCCACCCAGGGCCTGCCCAGCGCATCAGCTCATCGCTGCTGCTCGAGCTGCAGAGCAGCCAAGACTGGAACCCCACAGGGAGGAACCGGGTCCAAATGTGCTTTACAGCTCCCTGTGGAAAACGACTCAGGAGCAGATACAGCTCTTGAAGGTCCTGATCTGAGGAGCAAGAAGGTGCCAGCTGGAAACTGAGAGCTGGGTTTCAACACCCCCCTACCCAAGGCAGCCAGGACATCACCACTTAATGCTCAGTTAACAGGTTGCCCTATGAACTGGGGCAGCGGGAGCACTTGGCATCCTGATGGGGCACAGGGGTGGGAGGGTAGGAGCAATCCAGACAGCACCCTCAAAAAATATGGATGAGGGGATGGAAACTTGGATCTGGCTCTAACCCCGACCGTTGCACCCTGAACATGCCACAATTCTTCATTCATTGCATTATCAGCTACAGGTAGAGAATAATATTTGCATAATTCATAGGAGTCAAAAGATAAAATAGACAAGACATGCTGCAGTCATACAGATACCCAGACAAACGTGAAATGATTTTAACATACAACTCTGCAGAGGTCAGTATGTAAAAATAACCTTGGAAACTCTTAAATCCTCCAAGTCAGGTAACCACTGAACGTGGACATCACTGCACACCTCCCTTCTCTCTTTTCCCATCGCCTTCAACACAGACGCACCTCCCAAAGCAACACAAACTGCAGCATCTCAGCAAGAACGGGGATGACAGGAGGGGATGGTGTAACACCATTTATTAAAATCAGTTTATAAAACCCTAGGCCCATTTCACAGAGGTCTCATCCAACACTTGGAAGATGGGAACAGGGCTTCCCAGACAAGGTCCAAAGCCCGGAGCTGATTTTTGGTGGAGGTAACAAGATCTACGTGGCAGCCAGATCCGGTGATTCAGATCCTGTCTGAAGCCTTGGTTTCCTTTTTGTCTTTTGAAACTCTTCTGATCTCATCAACACCCCAGCAATCTGTGTGCCTACCACAAAGCAGTTTTTACCTGCACCACTGGAAGCACAGCATTTACATCCCAGACACTGATAATCCTTTCACAATTGTTTGCTTCACCTCAACCAAAAAAAACACAACCCAAAATACAGTGAGAGGAAATATTTTGATCACAAAGTAAAACAAATCATCAAACCAAGGCTAGGCTGTCATAAAACAAGACTTAGAATAGGACAAAAAACCCCAATGGGTGGGTGTACTTACGGGTAACCTCCCTCAGGTGGTGGAAAACCTTTGGGTCCAGACGCACTGACAAAACACTGCAACCAAAGCAGCATCCCCCCCCCAAGCCCAGCACCCCCAAATTTGCGATGATGAGCAGGTCCCAGGCACAGGATCTGGAGGTGAGCACCAGAAGGGGTGCTGCAGACACCGAGGTCCATCGGTGGAACAGGCACTTGCCCCCTCCTCCTGAACTTGAGGAGTTTCTCCTCCAGAGCAGTCCCCTGTCCACAACTGCACGTTCAGCTGCACGCCCTAGAGGTTGTGGATCCGAGAGGAACAGCAATATTCTCTGCAGGGCACTTTCAATTAATTAATTCCTTATTAAAGCTCTTCACATGAAGTACCATGTAAATTAAAAACTGCAAGAGAGAGGCCTGTCAGCGGCAGACACAACACAACGGGTGCAGTTCAGAAAACTTACACCTTATCAAAGGAGAATCCACAACAAACCCAAATCTCCACATGGGACTACGTGAAGACTTCATGGAAATGGAAATGTACGGATGCTTTTTCCTGTAACAGGAAGGACTGTTCAGGCTTTAGGTGATACTCTAGCTATAGGAGGTAAGTTTGGAAATACTGACTATCCTTACCCATTCTAACATGAAATACTGTCCAGATGCATCAAAAGCAGAACTGCATCTGTGCTACTTGTGTGAAGAGCAGTGACATTTTCTCCTTTCTCAGTGTTCCTGGTTGAGCTACTAAAGCACTCCTAGGAGAACACCCAGAATTTTCTATTCC
The DNA here is from genome assembly GCF_000695765.1 of Mesitornis unicolor. NCBI lineage: Eukaryota > Metazoa > Chordata > Aves > Mesitornithiformes > Mesitornithidae > Mesitornis > Mesitornis unicolor. The sequence goes on along the minus strand of NW_010161714.1, from coordinate 41,003 downwards.
CACATTTAAAATGGTAGCACAAGTTACTCTGGTAGACGGCTGCTAAAGCCTCAGCGCACTGGTGTGCTGAGAGTGCCTCCTGCTCTCTCCCCTCCTCCAGGACAGTGAAAGCCAAACAAAAACCCGTAACATCTCTGGTATTACTGCACCTTCCCTAGAGACACACAACAGAACCATGTCATACGTGTCAGCCTTTAAAAGCAAAGCCCTGATTCAAGCTATAAAAACGTTGTCCTCTTTGCAGGACAGCTTCTTCACAGTCTCATTGCCTTTGCGGTACAGGCTGAGTCGATCACACTGATTTTAAATTGTTCCTCTTAACTTTTACCCTCCACCCACAGGTCCTTGGCTTCTCTTCTCATTGGTTATTGCACCCTGGGGCTGCAGAAGAGGTGCCTGCCTGCTTCTGCTTCTTACGGCGCTTGTACAGCAGGCGGTTGTTGGATGTTTTCAAGTCCTTGATTTTCACCTGATCATAGTCCACCCTCATGGTAGCCAAAGCGCTGGTCATCTCCTCCTGAAACCAAGGAAGCAATTTATTGTGAACCCTGCGGCAGAGAGCACCCAGCCACCCCCCAGTACTGCCAGGAGACGGACACCAACACGAGCCCTCTGTTACACCACGGCTGGACCAGCTGAGCCCTTTCTGCTGCACTGCACTATGACCAAAAGCTTCGTTCTACTCACAGACTCATTCAGGAGGAACCATTCACAGCGTGTTTCCCATGTGAGCAGGCAGGACCACGCTCTGCTGGCCTAAATTCCACCATGTCCCTGTGCTCAGCGTTTCTTACTGCCTGGCTCTGGCCTTGGCCAGCTACTGAGTCTGGGCTCCTCACACCAGAGTCACAGCGCTGCTTCTCTTGCTCTGCTACCAAGCGCCGTTAGCAGGAACTAGAACAGAGAGTCCACACAAAGTGGTTGAAAAGTGTGTGTGCCAAATTCACAGGCTTCCTTAGCTTGAATTAACCTTTAAGTGCACTTTTTAATAAGGCTTTGAGCAAAAATCTGCTTAAGTAAATGAATGTCTATGCATTTAGTTCAGGAAAGAGAAAAACCATTAAATACTATGGGAATCCCAAGGGAATACCGCGAGGACCTACACAACACACAGGTGTAAGTTCTCAGAAACACGGAAATAAAGAATTCCAAGTGAAAGTGTTTGGTCTCTTTGACTTGGGAGGCTAATGTTGCTTAGCTCCTATGACATTTTACCATTACATAGTTCATCAGCTGAGACCATATATCAGCAATGTAAATAAAATCACTACTCAGTAAGGTACACCACAGGAATGTTGCAATGACCAAAATGCCAAGCACTGGAAGTACAAAAAGTTCAGAATCAGTTGTAAAACCACGCCAAGCTGGTGAAGGCCAGCAGGAAAGAGTTAAAGCTTGCAAACAACTTTCAGTCTGCCCTATAGTTTCTCTGTGCAGGAAGCATTCAACTGCCATCAGTACAAACAGTACGTGAGGTACCTGGTCAGATTAAGGAAAAGCCAGCTGTATTTTATCACCCCTTGCCAAATGTCACAAGAAGACAAGGCTACGGTTATTTAATGCTGTTTTAAAACACAAGAGCAGAGCAGAGAACCAGAATGCAGCTCAACCCTCCCACCCCGTCCCCCTGCGTTTTCAGCATACTCTTCACTTTGCTAGATTGAACTTCAAGCTCCCTCAACGCCACCCTTCTCCTTTGTGGTCACGTACAGTGGCTCAGCAGGTAGCATCACGAATAACTTCGATCACAAACATGATTTCTGTTGGTATTTGGCACAGCTGTAAGGCTCAAATAGTATTCTTTTTAGAACAATTATCACAGATACCACTGTTCTCACCAGGACTGTCTGTGCTTCCCTTATCGAACACGGTTGCATTCCAAATGGCCACAGTCTCCAAGGCAATAAGCAGACACAGAGAAGCCAGCCCATCTAATCTCTGCTCAGCCTTGACTTCAAGAAATGTGAACTAGGACTGACTCACTTTCACTTCATCCCAGTGGTCTTTATCCTCCTGCAGGACCCGGGCAGTGTGAAGAGGAGTTGCTGGCACTGTCATCGATCTCTGAGGAAAGGGAAAAGTTACCAAAATAAGTGTTCTGCAAAGTCACGTTTGAGAACTGACTGCTTGCTTTTCTGTACGTATGGAGGACATGGAAGTTTATGCAATGTCCTTCAGTGGCTTCAGTCACTCCACAAGCTAATTCCTGTGTGGGGTAGAACAGGACTACAGACCCCACACAACGGTGTCTCTAAGAACAAAAGGAGAAAGAAATCAGCACTGAGTTTGTCTCACTCCGCTCCCTTCCAGTCCAAACAATAACCCTGTGTTGGAGAAATTTTCACATACATTTTAGATTTTAACTGCCATTTCACTACTCATTAGTCGATGTTTTAAAGTGGTTAATTTGACCTTTATCTTCTAGGATTTGCCACAGGAGAAATTTTCCTGTACACGCACATTAAATGAGATTACCAATTTATCGGATCATAAGTGTGCCCCAAAGAGGAAATGATACTGGGGCACAGTTTAGAAGACAAGGCACTGCTTGAGATGCACTTCTACATAAAATTGAGATCTACGCTCACCTGCCATGAAAGATCAGCAGATACATTAAATTAGGATAAGGTACAATTTCTAAAGCACAAAGCACAGTTCCTTAGCTAAATTCAGCAAGAATCATAATATTTCTTGCCAGCCCATAACCCAAACGATAAATTCATATTCTATCTCCCTTATGCTTTCTACTCAAACCTGATGTCTACCGCAGTGGCGTCCTACACCAGACGCAGCCGCACGTCAACAACCTCTGAGGAGGTCCCCGTGGATGTCATTGCATTACAAGCTCTGGGAGCAGTGCTCCTACTCCTCTGAGCTAACAGCACCGCTGCAGCAGTGACAGAAGTGGAGGCACAAATGCACCCTCTGGCCAGGGTACAGCTTCAGCAAACAGAGAAATGGGAAACCAGCAGCCTGGATGTGGTGGTGTTCCTGAGCAGGCGTTGAAGGTGCTCTCCGTTCTGCTCCTTCTTGTTAAGTAAAGCTTTGCTACAAGCTAACCAGAGGATTATGTGCTCCACCTAAAGTGACAGTTATACACAGTCCACAATACTGCTTCTTCCATCCATCTAATGAAGAAAAAAGAGAAGAGACAAACCCCCCTCTTCTACTGCCTGTGCGAGGCATCTCCCCATACACGTCCCCACTAAAGGATTTAGGAAAAGAAAAGAAAGAGCACAGACATTTGCTATGGTGGACTTGCCTCTCCCTCCTCCTGCCTGATGGGAACAATGGGTTC
>NW_010161714.1:29941-37674 GCF_000695765.1 Mesitornis unicolor | reverse complement strand
AAAGCCAATCTGCACCTACTGGAGCACTCATCCAGGAATGGTATTCTAGCACAGCTCTTCGGTGCAGCAGAGTCTATAGACCTTGTCTCGAATCTCCTCCTTATTAATTGGTTATATGCACATTTCAAGTAACATGTGTCGCTGTAGGTGGTAGCTTCCTTAGCTATTAGGCACTCATTCTGTGAAATTCATTGCCTGCTGACTTCGGGAACACCTCCTTCTCGGGTCTTCAAACACTTAAAGCAGGAGGTATTTATTCTGAACAGTAACTGCATTCTTATTTGGTTAAAAATTACTTAGAAACATTGTCTATAGAGTCTTTGTAAGCTTAATTTCTCAGCTTTCACAACTCTGAACGCAAACATCTACTTCATCACGATGTCATACAGCTACATCTCTATGCATTTCTGAGGGCTTTCAGATCTTATAGAAATACTGACCATTCGTCATACCTCTGCTTCTGCCCCTTCCTCTGAGGATCAGCCCAGGCAGAGAAAGCACTAGGAGAGAACAGGGCATCCTCTGACACCAGGGATTCTGCTCCTGGCTGATGATTTTTTTGGGCAGCAAGACTGGTGTCCTTTGAGGCACAAATGCAAGAAGTATCATCTGTTATTTTAAGTGACCCCTACAGAGCAGAGCTGATAGCCCGAAACTCAGCCTGGTAAGTCCTGGGACGCTTGTCTGAAGTAATTCATATTGCGTTATCAGAGTCTCTTCTTCTTTTTCCCCAGAAGTATTTTTTAAAGAAAAGTGCATTCAGTCAAGTCCTAGAACGAAACCTGACCTGGGACCATTAATAGCTCTGAGTCCCACCCGATCTGGCAGTTTCTTACAGGGCACCACGCTGGGACCCTCGCTCCTCCCCCACGTTTCCAAACTCTGCCAAGGATGAGAATTCCCACTGAGCACAGGGCTGTGCTCACACTAACACAGCTATGCACAGCGGTGCCCGAGACCACTAATAATAGCTCTCTAAATCCTGCCCTGATGAAGCAACTACATAGAGTTTATTTTTGTATTTTTAAAGAGAGTAACACATGCATATGCTGCAGAGTCAACAGCGACCGCCTGCTCACAGAGGATATAGATACATCAAGCTTTTGCTTCCAAGGATGCTACTGTGGGTGTCTCTTTGTGTGTCCTCTGGTAACACCAAGAGTTGTGGTTCCACAGGCAGGTGACCTTCTGTGGAGGGCACAGTAGGTTAATTAAGTTATTAACATTAATCATTATCCTTCTCTCGCTGTGCTATGTGGAGCTACGTGTAAGTTCTGCTCCCTTGTAAAAAGAGAGATGAGACTCACGTTAATCCAAGGGTGATTCATAAACTGAGAAACTGTCATCCTCTCTGTCGGGTCAGTCTTCAGAAGATGGCGAATCAGCTGTTTGGCTGAAAAACAGGACCAACACGGCACGTCACAGTCTACCCCTGTGTTCCCAAATGACCCTCAAAGACCTGCTGAGCAAAGAAAGATCCTTTTCCAGAACTCAACACACCTGCCTATCGCAGTTACCACGTTGAGAAGCCACGTACAGTGTGGCAGGTCACAATGTTTAAAGAGGCAGAGCACACCACCACCCAAAACAAGAGCTAAGAAGAAAGTACAAAGGAATGGGGATTCCAGCCATGCCATCGACATCACCAAACCAACAGTTTTTGGAGCAAAAACTTGAGAACAAGAGAAACATAGGAAGAGAAAGCTGCCAAGCTGCCTGTCTGAAAGATGGTGAGAAGCTGAATGAATGCATAAGCTGATGTTTTGAGAAATGACAGACGACAGAAACTAGCACAGACTGTGGGGGAAACGAAGAAGACAACAAACTTCTCTGACAACTGAAAGGCCACTAAAAGAACAACAAAGCCAGAGAAATGGACTGCACAAACAGGCTTTGTAGCAGCTTTCTGTAAATGTGGTATCTGCCAAAGCAGGAGAACTAGCAACTGAGATAAGAGATGATGAGTCCGGACAAGAGTTTCATTAATGCAGGTGGGCAGACAGGAAACACTATATCCAAGGGATGTTATTCAGAAAGACTTAAACATAACTTCCTTGGGGGTACCTTGAAAACCTTCTGAGTAAGAATTCGCTCTCAGAAACACTGAATGCAAGGTAACTACATGGCTGTAAGCAGCTGTCAGAAGTACAAGTGGAGACTTTAGGTTGTCGAAAGAGGCTGCAAAGGAGGTTTAAAGAGATTACCTGGAGTCCAAAATGCACAAGGAAACAAATGGAAGGGACCACAAACAGAGCCAAATAAGATGATTATAGGAAGCTGGTGGGGAATTTAGAGGAAGCCTCCATAGCTGGTGCAATGAAGGAATGATTAGATAAAGCAAGCAATAACAGAAAAGTATAAAGGAGGGCAAGCAGCAGCATTGTGCTGAAGGTGCATGACCAGCCTAGACGAGAGCACATAACCTTAGCTGATCTTAACAGGTACAAAGGTAGAGGGCATCTATCTTCATTCAGGCAAGCACACAGAAACCTTACAGATTTTCCAAGCATATGTTCTCTCATCAAGCTCCTCTAGCAGTTTAATAACTGCTGCAATATGAACAAGACCCAAGGCACACAAAATATTAAGCCAGCAACCCATAGGTAAAACATCTTCCTTATCAATGTTCAGTAGTCCACGCTGCACATGCAGACATGAGATGCAATGAGGGGCTAAAGTGCCACAGATCACAGTATTATCCAATGGTAATTTGTTATTGCTAAACAGAAGACAATGACAGGATGCTAGCAACAGCAATGTAAAGGGCTTGTTAGGAAAAAAGATGTGCCCAGAGGTTGCTGCCCCTATGATGGGGCAGGTGAGACTTTCAGCTTACGAGACTGCCAGAATACGAAGGAATCAAAACCATCCACTTTCAGGACACTGGTTTGAGCCCATCCAGGTCACAGCTGAACAGCAGCAGCATTTGGTCAATGACTTATACAAAATAAATTGTTGACCTTGATTGAAGTGGTGGCTGGCAAGTTCCCACATCCCCAAAAGCCAGCGTGAAAACTTGCCATCCTTGCTGGCTGTATCGCAGAGGAGGGCAAAGACTGAATGAGTTCTTGAGGACAGTTTGCCTTTCTTCCAACTCAGCTCGCATTGCAGCTGTCCTGGCAGTCTCCTTTCTCAGGATTAAAGACTTTTGTTTCCAGAGGTTTTTCCCGCACTGGCTGCAATTTGAAAGAAAGTTTTCAGTAGCCATTTACTTTCTGTAGTACTTAGATTGCTGGCTACTGCCTGAGTTCCCAGTCATTCTCTGTAGCACCTTACCAAAAACATTAATTTAAATTCTAAAAAAAAAGAGAAACAAAAGCTTGGACAGGTTTTTAGAAAGTCTCTTGAAAGCACCGCACCACTGCACACCATGCACATTCTCATCAGCAGCAGTGAGCGTTGTTACCTTCCTCTGATACTTCAGCCCACTCTGGATTGGGAAACCCATACTGCCCCATCCGAATTCTTCTCTTCATCCCTGGAGAAATGGCTTGACCAGTGTTTGAGTAGAATGGAGGGAACCCACACAGGCTGTAGGAGTGGACAAAAGAACTCTTACAACTAGGAAAGTCCTTTCACCTCTTAAAAGTCCCATACAAACTTACATTCTTCTGCAAGTTACATGGTCCTAGTGACTAATTACTTCTAAGTGCAGATTTAATAAGATGTGTCCTGTGAGCCTCTCCCCAAATACTTACAGAATATACGTGATGACACCCAATGACCACATGTCACACGATTTGTCGTACTTCTCAGGGCCAAGGACTTCTGGGGCTGAAGAAGATTAAAGACAGAAGTTACCAGAGTACCAGATATTTCCTTTCATTCCCATCACCTTATAAAGCAGCACACTTCAACAAGTATCGGATGCATTAAAAAAGTGCAACTCACTGCAGGAACTGGGTAGTATCTTCTATTGACAAATTCCTAAACACATCTAGTGTGGCTTTAAAAAGGAGGAATGGAGCTGGCAAAATGCCCTGCTCTTCACCGTAGTGTGTCTCTGCTCCAGAGAGTACTAAGATTACAGAAAAGCAGAAGGAGCTATAGCTGAATTGCTCATTGCTTGAAAGAGTCCAGCAGGGCCACAAAGAAGATGCAGGGAGTGGAGCATCTCCTGCTGAGGAGCGGCTGAGGGAGCTGGGGCTCTTGAGCTTGGAGCAGAGGAGACTGAGGGGTGCCCTCATTCCTGGGGATCCATTGGGAAAGGGCAGTGTCAGGAGGAAGGAGCCAGGCTCTGCTCTGGGATGGCCAATGCCAGGACAAGGGGCAAAGGGCCCAAGCCTGGAGCACAGGAGGTTCAAGCTGAAGATGAGGCCAAAGTTTGTGAGTGTGAGGGTTATGGAGCATGGCCCAGGCTGCCCAGAGAGGTTGTGGAGTCTCCTTGTGTGGAGACACCCAAAGCCCTGGCCGTGTTCCTGTGTGACTGCTCTGGTGATCCTGCTCTGGCAGGGGTTGGGCTGGGGGAGCTTTCCAGGGCCCTTCCAGCTCCTGACATCCTGTGATGCTGTGAATGTGCACAGGGAGACACGGCACTGAAAGAGGCAGGAGCGTATGTTCCAGAAACCAGAAGAGAAAGGACCTACTTGAGCTGTGATAAAATTTGGTTGGTACCTGGGTAAAGCGTGTTCAGCGCCAGCAACCACAGAGCAATGTATTTTTCTTTGGCCTCCAGAGCATTACATTTTTTCACTAAGTAACAGAATTCTAGAGATATACATTTAGAGGAGATTTTTTTTTCTCCTGGGGCAGGTGAACTGGCAGGGAGCTTGATCTTGTAAGGAAAATTATTCTCTAAACATATGAGCAATCAAGCTGGTTTATAAAAAGGTGTTGAGAAGGAAAATGTCAGCCTGTTTATATACAAATATTATGCGTATATGTTCTTATGCCTTTAATTCCTTAACATTTTATCACTAATTTCAGCTTACAAAAATACAGAAGAAAGCATCAGGAAAAAAACTGCTACTGTTATTTTCTGCTAACAATGAATAACAGTATCTTTCAAAACAAAAACCTATAAAAACCTACATCGTAGAAGAGAAGTAATTCTTCCAAAAAATTAAGCACTTTTTCCTCCAAAGAAATCCCCAGTGCAGACTACCTCAGTCACACCATACGGTGAATGATCGTTACCTCAAAACTGAAACACAAAAGGAATGCACCTTGGATAACTTACCCACATAATACGGAGTGTAACAGGGGGTCTGCAGTGCATTTTGTACAGTGGTTTCTTTGGCAAAGCCGAAGTCTGTGAGTTTGAGCACAGTATCCTTCTCTTTAGACGTGTAAAGCAAGTTTTCAGGCTGAAGGACCACCAAGAGAAAGGTTAAACCAGACAACCAAGAGAAGTCTCCAATGAGCTGCAAGGACAAACCATTCCCCCCTGCCTGGATCACCACCAGCATCTGGGGCTTCTCACTTCTCCTGCATCCCCACCACATCATGCAGAAAGCTCCCTCCCAGCAGATAACTAAGGACCAACAGCCTTCTCAACATGGTGTTTAGGAGAGCAAATCACGAGACTCTCGTCAGCTCCAGTGGGTGTCAAGTACGGCTTCTTGAACCTCTCTCCAGTTCACGGCATTACTGGGGTGGGTCTGGTTGATCAACACCAGCCCACCTGACAGCGCTCGATCTGACTCGATCTGTGCTGCGCCCAAGTAGCTGAGGTGGAAGACAGAGAAGTCATCAGCCAAACTCTCTATGAGCAGCTGATACAACTTCATCAGAATTAACTGACAGACACAGCCCCCTTCCTCCTCCCACCCTCCTGTCTGCTGAAACCTGAGTTAATTCCACTCTTGCTTCACACACCACAAAGGCTCTCCAAAATCAGAAGTGGCACAGAGGGAACTACAAGCTCCTGTGCACATGAACAGGGACAATGGGGAACATCCAGAATCTGCAACTGTTTGAACTTGTTTGCCAGTTTCTCAGTTGTAAGGAAGCTATACCCTTATTTTTATTTTAAGCAAGAATGATTCTGAAAACAATAACTGGCAAAGACTGACACAGAGGTACAGCATCTCGTAGAAGTTCACTTCAGGCCATGTCATTTTCTTGATAATTAACTGGACTGCACGTTGGCAGTACCACTTTAATTACCCATCTGACTATCACTGCTGCTGCTGCATTCCATACACAACTGGAAGGCATTAGTGCACACGGATGTTCTGACCTCTGACGGGCTGCAGACTAGTTGTGGACAAATCCCTTCTCACACTGGCAGAGGAACAGGAACGCTTGGACCATCTGACTGTACTCCTAGGTCTGTTTAAACCACCACTCCCCACTTATTTTCCTGCCTTGTGCTCTGTTCTCCCTGCCCATACACCTTCAGGCCTCACCTTGACGTCTCTGTGGGCAATGTTCATTGAATGCAGATACTGGATAGCTGTTCCGATGTCTCTCATTATTTCAGAGGCCTCTATAAATACAATTTCAGAGAAAGGTCACATTAACATTCCCACTGTAACCCAGGGACATGCTTGGGAATGCTTATGACTTACAAACAGCTTGCAGGGACACAGGGCTAGCTTCAAGACTAGAAAACCTAAAATTAGCCCTAACAGCTGTGTTTCGGTTTTGGAGACAACCATACCCGCAATTCCCCGGCTGCTCAGCCCTCCTCCTGAGCAGGCACTGCAACCGCACGGCTGAGGCTTCTGCTTTTTACCAGCGTGTAAATCCATGCTTTGATTTGTTCACCAAAAAAGCAGCGAGAGCAGAGCAGGTACGCAAACAACATGCGAGACTGTGGAGAAAGCGACCCCAGCCAAGACATAGCCCTCATTGTCCAGGACTGAACCTTGGCTGTCCAAGACAGAAGTGTAACTGTCAGCTTCTAGTTCAAGGGTAACTGGAGGAGCTAACAGATTTTCTAAAAGTAGAGCAAGGTAACAACGCAGTAATTTTAGGATAGGTCACATCTTCACTCCTCAGTGTCTCTAGAAGTTTTTCCTCAGGAGAAACAAAATCAACAGTTCTATTCTGCAAAGCTCAAACTGCCACCTTTGAAATAATCCGCTTATCAAATTTAATGTCAAGCCAGTGGGAAATTGTAGTGGTGGGTGAGCTGCCTCTCAACAGCAGTACTCTTAGAGGCTGGCAGAGTTCAGCTACACAGGGAGAGGTTTGGGAGCAGGGAGGGTGACACTCCCATCGCTCCCAGTGAGCCCTGTATCACATCTCCATCGGTAGAGAAACTGAACCAGCCACTTCAACCTGATTCTGTTTCCTGCATCGGTAGAAACCCCAGCAGCAGTGGTGAGAGAGAAAATACAAATTCTTGTTCTGTAAGCTGGAATGCTTTTCTGTGTGGCTCGTGATTGAAATGATGTGGTCTCGGGCAAGGACAATCAGAAGCCAGAAACACTCATCTGCTCTGAAGAAAACCTCACACAACCTCCTCCTGCTTCCTGGCCCTGGCTCCTAACGGGAAGCGGTGGCTGTTACAGAAACAGCCAGGGAACCTGGGGGACCCGGTGCAACAGGGCTCAGTTATCTCTGGAAAGAAGGTAGGTGGCTTTTTTGTTTAACACTCCCACAATGATTTTGTTTAACACTCAGATGATTTCTAAGTATTTAGAATGTTATACAATGGTATTTAATGTAGGAAAATCGTGGTTTTAGCAGAGTGGAGTCGCTAATGACCTTGGAACCAGTTTTTCCCCTGGAGTCTTGCATTTTGGAGAGGAACAAATAGAGTTCTTGAAAATTCTTGTTTTCCC
>NW_010161714.1:373-29910 GCF_000695765.1 Mesitornis unicolor | reverse complement strand
ACACAAAAAAAAAGAAGAAAAAAGAAAGACTGGCCTCTATACCAGCCCTCCAAAACAGCCACAGTCATTTGCAAGCTCGGCGTAATTTTCAGTTCTAATCATTTTGTCAGGATGCTGGTTACAAACGCTAACGTTCTTACTCCTGAGCAGAAACAAGCTCTTGTCTGCTGTGAATGGACAGGAGAAGCAGAGTCAGGCTCACCTGTGGTCCTCTGCAAATAATAAACAGTAAAGACAATACAATGGCAAGGCTGTTCTACTGCAAGCTCTGTCACTGACTCATAGCCGGTCTTGCACACAGTCCCTATTACAGATGAGCAGGCTTGTTTACAGTGTGGCTAATAGCACTTCCTTCAAGTAGTGCTTTAAAACCCTTGAATAAGAGGTGTTTCATCAAATGTGATTTGCTTGGTATATTCATCACCTCACAGCGTGGCTGTGCACAGTGATGCTGCTTGAGGGGCAGCCAGAAGAGAAATCACAGTAGGAGCTGAATCGATCACGTTCGAGGGGGTCTGGCAGGAGACCAGGGACCACAGTGGTTCACAAATGGAGACACTGAGCAGATTTTCCTCTAAACCTTCCACATTGTGCCCGAACTTGGTCAATTCTGGTAACTCCTGATTTTCAGGAAGTTTTAGAAATAACTGTTTAATACAGAGATGCATAGAAAATTGAAAAAAGAAATAAAATTATGAACAAAAATAAAATCAAAGAAAACTTCCTGTAAGGGGACACAGAAAAGGAGAAGCAATCTTTCACAAACTTTAAAATTCAACGTGTGGTTTTTCACCTCTCTCAGTGAAAGCTTGATCTCCTCTCTCCTGGATCCTGCTGACCAGCTCTCCTCCCTCCATGCTGAAACGAAGAACACACAAAAAATCCCCACTTTACTCGAGCAGAAAAGATCAAATTAACACCTGGCTGTGCATCCATGAAACCACACAGAACCATGGCAGGGACGGACCAGAAGGTATTACAGGCCCCCTATGCCAATGCTTCCTAGACAACATGCTCATTTGAACCAATGCACAAAGCATTCTGGTATGGAATAAACAGAAAACAGAACAAGACCAAGGAGTTTTGATGCTTTCGGTTTAATGTGCCCTGTCACAAGGAACGTGACACGCACGGTCGGGAAGTCAGATTCGCCAGCACCGGGGAGCTGACAGTAATCTGGTTTTATGTAAGAGCTGGAGATGAAGAGAAAATAAAGAAGGAAGCAAAGATCTCGAAAAGCATTATTAATTTGTTCCCAGGGAATTAGACAATAACTGTGGTATTACAGATCAAGGAGAGAACAGGAAAAGCTGGAGTCAAAATAGCAGCAAAGAGGATCATGTTCAATCATGGGATTTACATCTGAAACTGGAAGCCAATCGCAAGCAAAGCGCATCACGTTTGTACAGGCGCATCTTTCGAGGTTGTATTAATTAGCCAATGTTTTAATGAGGACAATTGTCACGGAGTACAATTTACGTTCTGGCTGAGGTTCCTCATTCCCCTACCACACAAGAAGGCTGGAGCAGCTGTACATTTCCCTACCAGGTCCATGAAGACAACAAAAGGGTTGCTGTGCAAACTAAAAGGCTGCTGGGAAAGCTCACCTAACTGCCATCTAAGCCAACACATTCTCCACTCCCTCCACCCCTCAAAGAGCAAGGCTCGGTGGGGGCTGCTGCTGGTCCATACCATTCCATGACAATGAGGAGGCATCTCTTCCCGTGGTGTATATTCTCATAAACATCCAGGACGTGGACAATGTGGGGACACCCTGATGCTCGCCAATGATACTCTACTTCCTGACGGGCTTTTGGGTTGTCGTACAGGAGCTGTGAAGAAATGGGAGAGAGCAACATCAGTGAGCCAGCATCATTCTGCTTTGAATGGGCACCTACGTGGGGTTGAGCTCGAAGACGGTGGCAAAGGCCACTCCTCACACTGTCGCCAGCCAAAGGATGCCAATCCATCGCAAGACTTTTACCATCTCTGGGCTGTCCAAATTCCTGGATTGAAGAATACAGAAACAACTGGACCCCTCAACGAGTGGCACTGAGGAGATTTTGAATCCGAGATGGAGACAGACCGATCTCATCCTCCTCTGGACGAGAAACACCATTTGTTTTCCTACTCAGTTGCAGCACTTGCAAACAGAAGAGAATCCCCCTGCAAAGGGCAATAACCTTCCCATCTGCCAGGAGAAAAGACTTCTAGGTGCAACACAAATCCTTAAAGTTCAGCAAGATTAAAACAATGAGGACTTTGACACTGATGCTGAATGTGCTCCTCAAATACCACACTAATTTTCAGGCTCAGAAAGGGATCTTTTCCTATACAGATGCTTGAACTCCTCTCTCTGTCACATGCAAGGCCGGTTTATTTTAAAGGCGCTAATCTCCAGAAGGGAGGCAGGAGCTCATCTTTCCTGATCCTGCACCCTCGTACACAAGAAATGCGTCCCTTCCCATTCTAAGAACTGCTCTGTATCGGACACCGCAACCGAGCTCGTGTGCAACAGGGGCGCACTGCTGACTCAGGCCTTTTCTCCCCTGCCTCGTCCCTCAAGATACCACTGACGCTTTATGACAGAGACTCTCTCTTTACTGCACGTTTATGTAGTTCCTACACAACACGGCTGCTATCTGAGTTTGATACCTCATGCCCCATAGTGATAATCACTGTAACGGAGCAGCAACAAAACCGACGCTATATAAAGCACTGTCAGATGCACTGAAGCAGAATAAAAAACAAGCAAAGAGCAAGCACCTCTGACCTATTTGCCTTAGAAAAGGACTGCAACAACTACGGGGGAACTGTTTTCCAGCAGGCAAACATGAAGTATCACTGCTGCACTATTAGGCCTTAGCCTGAAGCTCTTCTCACTCACGTTTGCTATCAGGTCCCAGTCAAAACACAACTGTATGATAATTGCTGAAAACAAGTATTAACGTGTAACCTGTCATTAGGGACCTAGGAATCAGCCCAGGAAGATGAGATTGCTTTTCCATCGGGTTGGCGAGCTAAGGCACAAATGGTGTCACGGGCACCTCTCAGTACAGGGAAACACAGGATTTAAAGGTCACGGGGAGGAAATCGCAGATTCTGGTTTCTTTATTGATTGAAACACAATTTACATCACTGGGGGAAAGAATGAAAAGCTCACACTTCTTTGCTGCTTCAACATCCCTTTCAGCAAAGCAGACACAGTAACACGGCAGAAAGGTCCGTAACCCGTTATGAAATACCAGGGATAGAAGGTAAGGAGCTTCTCTCCTTTTCCAGGCTGGGAACAGGAGAAGGGTGACAAGCCCTCCTCTGCCAAGCCACTTCTCTGTATTTCTGTGAAGCGCAGAGAGGCGGCAGGAGGGGAGGAACGGCCTCCAAGGGCTGCTGGCCCCTTCACTGCACGGGCACTGAGCCTCCTCACCACAACCACCCCCGGGCTCCCTCAGCTCTGCTGCAAAGGCTCCAGCGTGACACCAGACCTCAGCGGTGCGAGGAGCTGCAGAGGCTTTCTGGCCAAGTTCAATGCCCCGCAGCCAACCTACTTCTCCCACAGCTGTCGCTCTGCACCCAGAGCACACCCTGTCAGATCAACTATTGCGCCTCTTCCTTCCTGCTCCGGCCTGGCTATGGCCTGATTTCCAACACAAAGAACTTCCCAAAGAAAGAGATGGCTCCAGTCAGGACAAAAAGCCCGTTAGCGAGTCCAAGTGCAGTTGCTTTGCTTCTTTCAGCCATCAGCCCATTCAGCAGCTTTTCCTTCCCAGCCGCTGCGTTCCAGCTCTGTAGCACTGTCCATCAGCATTTTCCCCTCTGCCCTTCTGCGTTTGGGCTGTTGCCTAGAGGTCTCTTCAAAAAGTTCATTAAATTACATGTGCGACAACAAAGTCTAAACACCCTCAGGACGAACCAGGCCATTCAGAAAAGCATCACAGTGTTCACTGCTTCCATATTACTGCATTAATGCCACTTCTGAGCAGGATGCTTCGGAAACCTTCTCACCTATCCTGTGCTACTAATCAGACATCACCGTTCTCCTTACTAATGTTAACTGCACTGTAATCCGTGTATCTTGTGCTTGCACAGGGTGCAGAGATGTTGTTTTTCATGGTTGTACCAAATGCTTATGAAAATTGTTTCACAGAATTTAATTCTCGCTCTCTAAGCAGCTTCTACAAGGCATTTTGAGACACACAAGAACGCTGCCGTTTCTTTTCTCCAGCCCTACAAGCAAGTTTCATACACTCCTTGGTGCCAAGCTTTAAAGTACTCGTGTCAAGATGACACCTGGAGAAGCAGAGAAAAGGAAATGCAAAAATAAAGAGCAGATACATGTACCAAGCAACATCTGATATATCAACCGTTAACCTTTGGATTTCGCCTTCTTTCTCCTTCTTCTTAA
The DNA here is from genome assembly GCF_000695765.1 of Mesitornis unicolor. Taxonomy (NCBI): domain Eukaryota; kingdom Metazoa; phylum Chordata; class Aves; order Mesitornithiformes; family Mesitornithidae; genus Mesitornis; species Mesitornis unicolor. Next base: position 25,505 of record NW_010161714.1, on the reverse strand, counting down.
AAAACTCATTAAATCTTTTCCTTATGTCTAAAACTGGAAGCCATAACTATACCTTTTACAGAGACGCAGACCTCTGTAAAAGGAAAGCCAGGCAGGGTTGAAAGCACCAATTTCTACACAATTTAGGTGGCAATTTAGTAACACAGAAGGAAATTCTAGCCCTATGGTTAAATTTAACAAACCTGCAAATAAAGCAAAGGACACTGCCACCTTCCTGGGGCTGAACAGAGACTGTGCTTCCCTTGCTGCAGCAGCTTCTGTGAGACTACGACCAGGCTGCCCTGACACTGCCCAGAAGCACAGGCGCAGTGAACAAACCCCGAGTTTCAGGGAAGTTCTCCAGCACCGCTGGGTCGCGCTGGTTTGAGGGCAGAGCAGCTCTGCCAAGCGCTGCCAGCCCAAGGTGCCCCAGTCATCGCCCTGGAGCTCCCACACAGCCCAGCTGAGTCACGGCTTGTGGGCAGCACTGTGCACCAACCTCACTGCAAAACGAGACAGAGCCAAGACACAGGCCCCATCTCCCAGTTTGTCGTGACCCAACACACAATGCTCAGCGGCCTTTGCGTAGCGGCGAGGCCAGGCAATATGGTTTGGAAGAGGAGCTGCGCAGTAGAAAACGGCCTTTTTGCTGGAGCTCAGCATTACTGAACCGCTGCCTAAAAGCGGCAGATGAAGCGAGTGTTAGCAGTTATTCACAGGGAGATCACCAACACCAGGGATTGTGTTGGGAAGGCAAGAAAGTAGAAGAGCTCTAGAGCCCAAGCCCTCAGTGATTCACACAGCTCCCCTCGACACCTGAAAAAGCCGCCGAGGGAGAGCTGCTCCATGGGGTGTGCTCTGCCTGTTTTGGAGAAACAAGAGATGTCAGCAGTGGCTCTGGGATGTCCTGCGAGCTCAGGTGGTGGAGGGAGGGAAGGCCAGAGCTCTAAATTCTGAGGATGGCCTAAAGCAGCTTAGTGAGCGCCTGCAAAACAAACCAAATCCTACACCGAGGCCTGGACGCCAGCTCTGGGGAATTTCTCCCTGTGCAGAATTTCCTGCTAGAAAAACAAATGGAGACTAAAAGGTGACACAGTATCTTCTAACTCCTTTTCCATCGATTCAGAGTGGTGTAAGCAAGAGAGGATGGCAGGAACCCTCGTACCTTAATGGTCTGATCTATACAGGAAATGAGCCCTGCAATGGCCCTGGGGAGCAGCAAGGAATTCTTGTGGACTCTGAATTGGTAACAGCAGTGGGAGAAGACAGCCATGGGCACAGGTACGACAGGCTGAGGACAGGAAACAGTGACCTGTTTGTGACTTTAATGTGCACTGGCAGATGACACAGATCACTGTCATACCTGCTATTATTCCCTACTTAGCGGATTAAGACCCACACACATGCTTTTTTTATTTATTATAAACGTCAGCAATTCCTTCTAGTTCCAAACAGTTACCGTGCTTGGATGAGACCTGCGACAGGCTCAGCTCTCGGGTACTGAACGTGCTGTGTTAAAGCAGCATCTGACACTGCAAGCATCTTTTACCTAAAGGCACCAATCCCAGGATCTGAACTCTCCTTCCATAGACAACCAGTTTGATAATCTTTACACTATTTTCCTCACAGGAAGGCTTCCCACTATCAAAACAGGAACGGGATCAGCAGAAACGTTCAGTCACGGCGGCCCTCAACATGTAATAGTGATGTATAGGCACTCAAATACAGCTCTGGTTCTTTTTCTAGCTGGGAAAAACCAAAATGTCTGCTCAAGCATAAGTGGGCAAATGTCTTGATTTCTTTTGCCTTCTTTCCTCTTTGCACGTAGCTGTTACAAAACTGCTGAATCCTACAACTAAGCCTTGGAAGCTCAATTCACGCCGAGGCACAGAAACCACCACCACTTGCTGCAGCGCAGCTCCTCCAGTCGTTCTTTATGCAGGAGGGGTTGATGGCAAAGGGAGGCTTGGATAATGTTTCTTTCATCTCTCACCCCTATGCTACAAAAAGAAGAGAGGGGGAGGAAGAAAAAAGAGCTATCACTGTGGCTCTGGACATTTGGTCTTCTATCACATCCTGATTATTTGCACTACATCTCTTAATTCGATGCTAACAATCTCGATCTGTTTCCAGATCTCTTCACACGGGATAAAGCCACGCTTTGTGTTAGAACGCCAAAGGAATCGAAATGATCAAGGTTTTCTTCTTCACACATCAGCACTGCCAGTCAAGCTGCAGCGAGAGGCATGTGTCTTTGTGGAATGGCAGCCCGGCAAGCGGGGAAATCCATACATGCAGATCTTAACGAAAGCATTGAGCGTTTTCATTAAATACAAGACAGAACACATTTCTGCTCAAATTATTTAGTACTGAAGCATCAGTCTATGGAAAAGGGATCAAACCAGCGTAGGCACAGGCGGGTTATCACTAAACCTTTCCCTTTCCTGCTTTTATTTCAAATCCAGCTTAGGCTATGAGAAATTAAACCTGCTTGGAGTCTTCACTGCCACACGCGGCCAGCCCGATGCTCCCGCAGTGGGCACTCACTGGCAGCTCCCCCAGTGCTCAGGCACACAGCCGGTGTCAGGGGTGGCCTTCTCCCGGTCCACGACAGCACAGCCGAGCGGCGCAGTTTGCAGCACTCCCGAGCATCGGGGTTTTACTGTCCGCACCGAGGAACCCTTCTCCATCCACCTCCTCTCTCCAGCCATTCCACCTCTCCTCGGCTTATCTTCTGAAGCAGCAAAAGCTACAGCAGATCTGGTCTCCTGCCAGCGTACGCGAGAACGGAGAGGGCTCAGAGGGGACTGCCTGCATGCGGTGTCAGAGCCACACTCTGAAACCAATTTACTGCTGACACACAAGGCTTCACACTCCTTAAGCCCACGTTTTAAGGGAGAAATAGGAGGAAAGAGTAGAATGGACAAAGATAAAAGGAAGAGCTCTATTGAGACATGCTCTATTGTAAGCATTTGCGCACCAGACGTATAGCAAATCCACTGAAGAATTTAGCTCTCTGAGCACTCCTGCTCCCCCATCCCCAGAGAGTGCACACCACATAAATATTACTTTGCTCCAAGCCTCTTTCCTGCAGTGAATCAGCGAGGTCTCTCAAAAATAACTGAATTGTGTTTATGGTAGCAGTACTCAAATCAGCACCAGGCACTCAGTATGACTCTACAACCCGAGGTAAATAAATGAGACATACCGCTAATAATTCTCTAATTACACATGCATCTAGCCATTCACTCTGCAAAGGTCAACTGTCTTTGTTCATAAATGTTAGCGGAGATACGGCAAATACAACTGAAATGGCAAAGCAGTGGGCCAGACGACGTCTCAAAGGTATCCCCTTGAACACGCGAGGTTAGCATGAAAAGCAAGCACAAAACCTAAAAACACGCCCATGAAGAAAAGCTGCTGTCCTGATAAACACTGATATATTCCACAAATCCGTCTGAACTGCAGTGCCAAAAGTACGCAGCTGTACATTCAGTACTATGGGGTGTACACAGATTTCAATGAAAAGCATGCTATGTGTTCTGCTGCAACCATAAGATCACTTTGCGTTTTAACACCGCGCTTCCTCTGCTGCGCGGATGGAAAATAATTCTTTCTGGCGCCTCAAGGTTCCAGTTACACTGCGTTGTGACAGAGAACAACCCAGCTACACATGGCTTCGATTTATTCAAAATACTGCAACTGTATTTTAAAAGAAAAACAAATCATCAGCAGCTACTAATGTGCTGTTACCAGACAGGAACATCCTCAGTTTCTTGTTTACACAAGGCGGCCTAGAGAGCAGCTCCTCTCTCCACCTTCTCCTTGTGACAGCTCCAGCCCCAAACGCTGCTGTTTAGCCAGCACTGACAACTGCCTTCAATACCTGCAGCCCATGTTCAGCAGCTGGGGAGATGTGCTGCAAAGCACTGCAAAACATCCTTTCTTTCCTTGATTTATTCACATGCACATTGTGACCACCCGAGGTGGAACACAACTGGACAGGGCTCCAGTGGCCTTTCCAGCCTTGGTTTTAAAACCTGCTCTTTGGGGATGGGCAGAAACAGGCAAGCAGCACCATTCGTGTTCATGCTCCTGCAAAGTCTGAACTCTGGCCTGCAGGACCTTGATACGGCTTTGCTCTGTGCTGAGAGGCTTCTCACCACCAAAACCATCACCTCCTTCCTCGGAGCAGGATTTTGGCTGCATACAGCACAGGACGCCCAGCAGCCGTGGCACGCACTTAAAACACAGGCTATATTCAGCCTGACACTGCTCCACCTACAGCATAGCTCAGGTTACCAGCGTAATGCCAGGTTTCCCAAAACTTTGCATGGCATAAATACCTACAGTGAATTTGCATTGTGATTCAAATAAAACAATCTGTAGCTCGACCACTGTTTTACTCTTCTGAGATGAGGAAAAGGAAATTAAAAATCCTAGCTGAAAATTACGCCACTTTTCAGGTTATGGTTTCACTCCAATGCCTGATATGGTATTTGCCTGTGAAAAGAAAAAGAAAAGAAGTAGGGAAAAAAACAAAACACCTCTACAAAACTTCACTCCTGCCATCTATGAGTTGATAAATTCTGCTAACAAGAATTCAGGTGACTTGGCTTCAGTAATCCATGTATCTCAGTCCTGGTCAAAAGTAACAGAGCCTGCTTGTGAAACCTGACTGCTAAAGAAAATTCCAGCAGTACAAAATGCCACGGCGCCTCCTCAGATCATGAGTCCATCCAAGTTTCTCTCTTCTTTGGCTTCAGCTATTCACAGAATACTAGAAGAAATTCAAGACTGTAATCTTGATCTCCTAGGTGCCCAACACCTTCATATGCTTGAATCAAAGCATTAAAAAAATCACTTAAAACTCTGAGACTTACACTATGGCCAACAGGTTTGCTCCCCTGCCACAGTGAAACCTCCCACGGGGAGGATGCACCTTGCCTGTACAGGAGTCAGAACGGTCTTGGGCACCAACCTGAGACACAGGTTTCCACCAGAACTTTGTCTGTCACAAAAAACTCTGCCTTTTTCTAAGTGCTTGTATTTCCTTACCTCTGTCTTTCTCATGTGCAGTGACTGTGATGCAGCAACACCTCCAAGAACCATACCAGCACTTTTTGTGGTCATGAATGGGCCAGAAGGTGTCTGCCAGGATGTGATTCTCTCCCACGCTTCCCAGTACTTCCCAATACAAGTTTCATTTTAACCACCCCCAATGACCCCGCTCCCAATAACATTACATTCTTGTTTTATATCTATATGTACGTGTGTGTATATATATAGTCTTACACTTGTGTTTTTCTTCCTAAAAACCAATCCAACCACAAAAAGCTCAAACAACATACGTAATTATTCTAGAGGTAATAGCCAGAGCACTCTAACCACTTTTTCCACATGAAGAAGGGGAAGAGCAAGCATCAGAGATGTTATTCTGAGTGCTTAATGCTCATTTTGGTGTTAACTGCCACGAAACCCAGCTCCGTGGGACAGCAGGACAACCATACCAAGGTTAGTGAGGCATGGCACGTGTTTGCTGGAGCAGGATGTGACAGAAGGCACACACCAGAAAAAGAATTACTGAGAAGATCTGAGCCTGGCGTTCCCTCCCCGAGTCTTCATGCTAATAAGCGGTATCAAAATTAACATAGGAGTGATAACACTGAACAAGGTAGAAACAAAAATTAGCAATGTGTTTAATCTCATTAACCACAGATAACAGCAGCTCCAAGAAGGACCCGCGCTGCTCCCCAGTCTCTCTCTGTATCTCTTGCATGTGTGACTACAGTGACGAAGATGAAATCACTCAAGAGGTCCCAGGAAGGGTGTGACATCCTTCCCCAGCACACAGAGCCCCTCTGGGGTGCGTGCTGCATTCAGGCTGTGGACACTTCCCACGGATCCGTCCTTCCACTCTGCTCTGCATCCCAGTCCTGCTTTTTGACCGTTCACACCTTAATGAGCTGCCCCCCGCCACCGCCGCTGCGTTCTCCTCTACGGCCCCAGCGTTCAGCAGCAGGATTCAGGATGATGATACCATCCTCTGGTACCACTGCCTGCACACCTGAACTCCAGCTGGCTTCCCCTCTCCTTCCACATGAATTCCAGATTGTCGTCCATGCGTGCAAGCCTGGCAACACGCCACCCCAGGCCAGTTCCTCCTCATATATTGCTGTCCTTGCTCCTCGTTCCTTTCTCTACACCCACATCTGTGCTGCCACATAACCTACCAGGCCAAGCGGTGTCTCTCTTCTGTTGCACCATCTATCTCAAGTGTTCCTACATCATCCAAACCCAGAAATAAACAACTACTCTCAAATCTTCCTTCCCCTATTCTATAGGGCTCACCTACTTCTTTTGAGCATTACTTTTAGGGGAGACTTGCTAAATCCGGTCAGTGGCACTGACAACAACTCTGTCTTATGTCCCTGACAGAAGAGATACTGGGATTTCACCCAGTTCTCAGGAATCTAACTGGAGTGACTCTGGCCAATAATGTCAAGTACTCACTCCTGAAAGATGTCACCTGTGGGAACCTGTCTTCAAAAATGAAATGAAACCAGAAGAATCTGTAAGATTTCTCGAGATGCTTCAAACCACTGCTGTGTACGTTTCCACACTCTCATTCGTGCAAGCTCTGCCATTGGCATTTTCAAGCAAAGATCTGTATCTATTTGCAAGTGACAACTCAGTAGACAGCCCAGCAGTGGATGGTTTCGAGGTCCATCAGGCATGAAGATCCTTGGAACTGCTTACTGCGTGCTGCAGAGACCAAGAGTGGTGTGACTGGGAGTGGAAACAGCCACGGAGCACTCAGCAGAGGCTGGAAATGCAAAGGAAGCCATTAAGAGAAAGAAGAAAGCAAACTGCTCTCCCAAGACTTCTTGTGCTTATTTTGTCTGACTATATATTCTAAAGCCAAGTAAACTATTACAGAGGAAGGAAAGAAAATAAATAATCTGGGGGAAGGGGGAATTCAACAGATGGAGTCGACATAAGCAAGTGACAGTGCAGTAAAACTGTCATTTACCTTGCAATTCCAATTGATTCATTTTCCTTGGTGCACCAGCTCAGCGACCCAGGGTCACACCTCTGCTTTGCCAGAAAGGCATCCGAACCCAGCACTCAAAACTACTCCTTTTCTCCCAAGCCCCACAGCACGCTCCTGGAGCAGGCAATGCCTAACAACACTCACTACTTGATTAAGTGCTCTTTAATATCCAGGACACTGGAAAACACACATCTCCTAGAGCACAGCTGGGAGCTGCCAGTCCACACACAGCCTAACAGTCTTTCCCCTGCCTTTCAGAAACCTTCAAGAAACACCATGCAAGCTGCCTTTAGGGAAGACCCCCAAGCCACATAAATACCCCATCCTGCTCACCTAAATGCCTCCTGAGCCACAGCTCCCCTTCCCAACCCCAACCGGAGGAGTTATTTGCCCAGCCCACCCTGTCTCCCACTCTGCCTGGTGAGGCACCACAGCCCTGGAGGCTCCAGAACTGCTGCCAGCCCCTGCTCCCAGCTGCTCTGGGCAAGCAGACTTGGTTTGCCCTAAGCTCCAGAGGCCAAGGAACATTTCTCCACTTTGCTGCACACTCTAATTCAGTTTTTAGCCACCTAAGCTCCCTCTGAAGATTTTCCCTATACCAGGACATGCTGTGGAGTGAGAGGTGGGAGGGCTCCCTCCCCAGTATCTGTGTTCCATGTCTTCGACAGATTTACATCTTCACATTCGACAGATTAACTCCAGAGGCCAAGGAACATTTCTCCACTTTGCTGCACACTCTAATTCAGTTTTTAGCCACCTAAGCTCCCTCTGAAGATTTTCCCTATACCAGGACATGCTGTGGAGTGAGAGGTGGGACGGCTCCCTCCCCAGTATGTGTTCCATGTCTTCAACAGATTAACTGCTTCACGTTCCCTGCAGCCAGACGGCAGGAAGGGGTCAGACACCACAAGGTAGAACAGAACAGCTTAAATGGAAGGGTGGGGTTTTTTTGCCAAAATCGAGAGCATTTCCTTCACATTCCTGAATTGATTTCCTTTCTGCTCCTGCATTGTGTTGGCTGCCTCATGACTATACATGCACAAGGAAGAGGAGGAGGATCCCAAGAATATGTGGAAACCTCATGTTCTGATGTCTTAGCTAAAGCAGCACCACGCTGAGGACTGCCCAGGGGTCAGAAAAATGGTATGTAGCAAAACCACTGCTGAAGAGAAATAATGTCAGGAATTTCCATTCTTTTCATCTTTCCAAGCTGAAACATGAATCCATTTCCCTCCCTTAAGACACTGTCCTTCCCCCCGCTCCCTGCAGCAGTGTCTGCCTGTGGTACACTGCATCGCTGGCTCATTTCCACAAGTCAGCGTGCCTGTAACAGAGAAGTCTGGGCTGGAGGAAATGGGGAGGAGGGAGTTGGAAAGCTGGGGCAATGGTTAAAAGGACCCGGATCCTTCTGGACCAAAGTCACCTGTCCGATGCCATACAACATCAGTACTGTGGAAACAGCTGTCCCAGGAAAGCGTTAATGACTTCTGAGGAGATGATTTCACAGAAGCCATGTGCCATCCGGTATCGTTCTCCTAGACGTGACACATCAGGGAACCAGGAAAACACACCCGCACTAAAGCCATGTTAACACAGAAACAGATTGTCTGAGCTGTGCAGCTGCCGGGCTCTCGACAGAGCTGATTCAACACTTCACAGCAGGCAGAGGCAAGGGGAGAAGGCACTCAGCCATGGTGCTCTTCCTGTCAGCCAGGAAGACAGATCCCCCACGGGACACAGGAAGGGGAAAGGAAATTCACAGATTTTAAACATCATGCAGCACTCCGTGAGGCCTGGACGATACCTGCTTGATGTGCAGGATTTTGTCCAAGACCTGCCAAGTGGTGGTCACCTCAACTGCTATGGGTTAATCCTTCTCCTATCACCAAAAATGCCTGTGTATTTATCTATGCATGGTCACATAACACTTTTCCAAGCAGTGGCCACTTAGAAAACCTTTAGAAACCATCTCTGGGTTTGTTTTCATCACCTGACAATCGTGTGCTGTAAGATGAAGGAGGAAGCTACTTGTCCAAATTCACAGGCACACCTGCGACCCTCCTGCCCCATCAGTTCCTAATGGAAGTTGTAAGAGCTGCTGACAACCAGCGAGAGACCAGCTCTGAGGAGGACCCCAGCAGCTCTACCACCACCCACTTCTGACTCCCACTGCTCCATTTGGGGTGAAGGAGGTGAATACCTGAAGGTTTGGTGAAACACCACCAAGACAGTGATGTATCGTTCTCATCGTACAGCTACGCAGTACAAACTCACCAGGTCAGTGCAATCACTTTCAAACTGCCTCTTAATACTACATGATGATACCAACTAGTGCAGAATCTGGAGATGTTTTTCAGACCTTAGTGCATTAAACCTTAAAGCTGCTGGAGTCTGAGTTTCTTCTTAGCAGTTGACTATCTAAACTAAGAAACTGGTATTTCGAACATGGGAGGGTGCTCTGCCAGAATTCACCATTATCCATCACTAGCTGTACATCCAACTGCAAGATCAGAACTATTTCAGTCAAACTAAAAGTTTCCACATGGAAATACACAAGGTTGGTAGGAAAGCATCCTTATGTCCTGCACAGAACCACCACCTGAATTACATACCAGACAACCAGCAGCTGATTTGCCTGAATTCCACTTCTGCAGAAATCCACTTCCAGATCCCTGCTCTGCCTGAATTCGATCGGGGTCTTGCACTTCACTGCCGAGCCCTTACAGCTCTCACGGAGAACTCTTTGTGTGCCTACGCTGTCCTACGTCTCCTGGTTTCCACTACTGAAACACAAGTAAGTGAAGTAGGGATATAGTCCTGAATTTCTCAGCTCCCAGCTGAGTGGGAACCACTGTCCATTTTGGGATGGGCATGACTTCTCATTTCTCATGAGTTTTAAAAGTTCCTAGTGTTTCTAAATGTGGGGAATACAAATTTTTGCATTCTACAGTCTTCATGCACTCAAAATACCATTTCCTGTTGGGTTTGAAGGGAGCAGCAGGGGGATTCAGGAGAGAGCCTGAGAACACAAGACACCCCTACGACCAGTTTGGTGAATGCCGGCAGAACCAGAGCTGCACACCAGGACTCGCGCGGGGGCTCTGCTCCGGGGATGCCGTACGATCCCAGCACTCAGTGTCCACAACATACACTGACACAGCAAGCACTGCTGGAAAAAATATGATTGCTCATTTCCCCAAAGGCTGTTACAGAAATACCTCTGCCTGCTTCGCTTACTCACCCCTGTGAGCCTTGGGTGAAAAAACCACAGGAGCCTTGGACTTGGAATATGGAAGCAAACCTTTTCATAACTCTGCAACACGCTTACCAAGGCAATTTCTAATAACAGGCGTTTCAACCTCTGTGTCAGAAAGAAAAACTCCCCTGCCTTTTGGGAAAGATGGAATAAGGCTTGGCTGCAGAAACAAGACTGGAGCCTGGATGCTTACTCAAAGGACTAAGCACATATTTGTCATGACCCAAATTCTGGCTACACCACAATAGCACTGGAAATAAAAGAAGCAGCAGCGCTATAAAGCATACAGCTTTATATTTGAATTAAGCAAATATTTAGGGACCATTTGCAGTGTTTGTTGTAATCACTGCACACACACCTAGAAGCACCTGTAAAAGAAACTGCATGGCAGTTCACAAACCTTAGGTTCTGACCCAGTTCAGGCAAGTGAGGTAACTTACAAAACAAAGTGAAGAAATAAAAGCTGAATCCTCCTCTTTGCATATTCCTGACAAAAAAACAACCCCACCCCAAGAAAAAAACCCAACAAACCAACACAAAACACCCCAGAATAGCAAGGCTCAGCTTGCACTGAAAAGGCTTCTGCGAAAGAGGAAAAATAGTGACAATTTATTGGAAGTGACAGATAGAAAAAGCAAAAATAACCCGAGCAGCAGCTGAATTTCTGAGAAGTGTTTATTGAGGGCTGTTGTGGGATACAGTCTTTACGTGTGCAGGGACTGCAGCTCACGGGCCTGGAAAATGCCTGCACGATTACACCATGGATTTTCCTGACAGAATAATTTACATACATGTTGCCTATATGAACTTTATGGTGTGGTGAAGAGGCCACTAAGAGACTGGGTTCAGGCATCTCGGATCTCTAAATAGTTTTCTCTGAACCAGTTAATACCCCCTCAATAAATAGATAATAAATAAAATTAGTCTGCCCTGTTCTTGCGATCAACAGGCCTTTGTGGTAATTAACAAAAATCAGATTTCATTATAGGATTAAAATTGCCCTTTTAGGCCTTTTAACATTGGTGAATTCCAGGATTAAGGTGCCTGAGTAATCTGAACACTGCTCCCTTCGTATGTATACCTTGAACACAGCATTTTACGCTGTTCCTCCCCCTTCAACTTCATCGTTACCACAGGCAGAGTACAACCTGAGCCTGACTGGGTTGCAATGCAGAGTGACAGGAACTGCTCTCTGCAGCCTCTCCCACCTCCTCGTCACTCTACATAGAAACTGGAAAGTGTAATATGGGAAAGAAGGGGTTTGTGGTTACCACGGCCGAATGCTACTCTCAAAAATCTGGGTTCCACTCTTGTCCATTTCTGGTGTCTTATGCAATGCTCAGGAAGTCAACCAAGCCAAATGGGCAGTCACTGATGGCCTCACCTCATCTCTTACCGGCCTGAACTGCAGTCTCATCTGCAACAGTCCTGGGCACTCGCAGTTATGACAGAGCTCGGGTCTGGAAAAGCTTGGCTTGAGTTAAAGGTGGTGGGGGGCAGTCAAGAAAAGAAACCTCATTCATGGTTATCAATTTGTAAAGGGCAGTGTCAGGAGGAAGGAGCCAGGCTCTGCTCTGGGATGGCCAATGCCAGGACAAGGGGCAATGGTCCCAAGCTGGAGCACAGGAGGTTCAAGCTGAAGATGAGGACAAAGTTTGTCAGGGTGAGGGTTATGGAGCATGGCCCAGGCTGCCCAGAGAGGTTGTGGAGTCTCCTTGTCTGGAGACACCCAAAGCCCTGGCCGTGTTCCTGTGTGACTGCTCTGGTGATCCTGCTCTGGCAGGGGTTGCACTGGGGGAGCTCTCCAGGTCCCTTCCAACTCCTCACATTCTGTGAAGCCAGGCTCGTCTCAGATATTTTCAATGGAGCTCCCAAAGTTCAGTGGGTAATTTTACTCTTAGAAGACTGCCCTGTTTCTCTGCTCCCCATGTGTGTAATAGGGACAACACAAATTTATCTTAAAGCAGTGTTGTGGAAATAACGACATTGATCCAGGGATTACAGTGAAAACGCCACAAAGCACAGCCAGGAGGAAATGAAAGAAAATTGTTTTCAGAATAGGTCTAGAATAACCTGAAGTAAAGAACCTTTGTCCATATGCTGTACAGTGACAATGAAAACAGCTCCTGAAACCAATCATTTAACAGCCTAATAATTTCGTCTCTGCACCAAAAAAGGCTGAAGTGTGGTAGAAAACACAGAGTGCAAGACAGTCAAAATATGTACATGTACTACATCTGAATGCTCAGTTTGCCAACCCAGTCCTGCTACCTTAGCAGGGAGTTATGTGAGAGATTCTCTAGTTTTTGAGAGGAAAAAAACCACAAAAAACCCCAAAAACAAACAAACAAAAACCCAAACCCACCCCAACGGCAGAACAACCCTGAAAATAACAAACCCCCTCATGCTGATATCCCTCATGAATTATTTGCAGGGCTAAAGCTCACGTATTTTTTGCACAGACCTCTGCCAGTTAGCTAAGGATGATAACATAGAACATGAAAACCGTGGATAAACAAGAGAGTGTAAAAAGCTTTATACCAATTAGTTTCACAGCTGCTTGATGACCAGAGAGAAAGCAAGAAACCAGGAGATTCTGGGATGCAGTTCTGCCTGGAGGGGGAGGGTGAGCACTGTACTAGGCAGCTTTCTATTTATTTTCTAGAAAAAAAGAACCCAAAACCCCAAACATAACCAAACCAACTTCCCCACAACCCTACAAATAACCCTCCAAACAACCCTCCTGCTGCTCCCATCTCCACCCCTGACCCCTTGCCTTAATCTCATCCTCCTCTCCCACCAAGCCTCACCACCCAACGAGCTCTTTTCCCACCCCTTGAGTACCAGAGGCCTCACTTGGTCAGCGCATCCCTGGTTCCTGAGGTCTGCTTCTCTACCTCCAAATCCCAGGCTTCAGTGACTCCTCTGTTCTGTTAGCTACCGCTTCAGAAAGTCAGCCGTTAAACCTAAACACAGCTCTACTGACCATCGAAGATTTACAATTGGGTTGAACCGGGGGTAATTTTAACAGCGACAGGGCAAGACACTCCTCGAACAAAATTCACCCCTCAACAAACTTCAAATTGAAGCAACAGGCAATTCACTAGAAGCTTCATTTGTAGGCAAAACTTCCCCCCCGCTCCTGTCTTACTACTGGAAACGGTTGAGAAATTTCTGCAAAGCCAACTCTTGCCAAAGTCTCTGTTCAGCACAGGAAATGTCATCCTCCAAGAACATCAAGACGAGAGAGGCCGCATGGATCAAGGCAATCCCAGCAGGAAGCAGGCCATGAGCCTTCGTCCAGCCCAACTCTGCACCTTCCCGAGGCACAGCAGAGCTCCCTGGTAAGAGCACCCATAGCATTGACCTCACAACATCACCATTTTTCCTGACAGCTATTTTTTAAATCTTTTCACACAAGATTTACCACATTAGTCACAGTCTTGACGTCTTTATAAAGATAAAGCGCTCTCTTAACAGATATTTTGCCTGAGCAAGAACAATGACTTTGGTGGTTATTTCTGTTTCTTTCCACAGTTATCTCTGATACCGCCTGAGAAGCTAATTTCATCAGAAAAGCAATCAGTATTTTATCTGAGATGCCTTTTCCTGATGCTGTCTTCAAACGTGACATATTCAGCTCTCATCACGGCTCACCCTTGCAGACACCCGTTATCCAGAGCCATCTATGCTTGGAACAACTCAGTTGCTGTGTTCCCGTCTTTCCTGATAGGCGCTATCTGTCACGGTGCTGAAATTCGCAGGGTGCAGACCACAGTTCCATCCACACGAGAAGCAGTTCCAGCACCACCATTATTTTACTGAATCAGACGAATGACCCCTGATGCACCAAATATAACTGAGGATCTCAAGTGCAGCTGCACAGAAAGTTCTTTACCTTTTTATAGGCTGCTGTGCTGTCATCCATGAATCCCCAAAAGAAATAAACTAGTACTCAAGAATCAGTATGCATCGTTTTCAGTGTTCTGCCCATTTCTCCCACCTCCTGGAGAGCTACCTGCCTTCCACTTTGTTTTCATTTTGTAACACCATATTGGTTACTTTGCTGTTATTCTGTACCTTTTACTTCTACTTGAAAATCATTCACAGAACCAGAGGAATCAATGACTTAACAAAGCTCTCAGCATCTTCTACTGTAACTTCATCATTCACTTTGCTCAAATTCAGCCTCATTTTTCTAGGAAGATCAGGTGTTGTAAGGAACCAAAGACCTGAATAAAAGACTTTCTATCTTTATTAATGCCTGCTCAATTCAATAATCAAATCTACGTATTATCTTTATTGGACTGATACACTACACAAAATTGTGCCACTACATTGCTTTTTAAAAAATATTTTATTTTCTACCACTCTGATTTTGGTTTCTTTTAATTAAAATCATAAAAATAGTCTTTCAGTCCCAGTATACTTATTAGCATTACTTATTAGTATTACTTACACTTATTTTCCTCAGTTCCACTAGGCAACACTGTATCATTTGCATGCTTTATTTCTTTGTCCTACAAAGACCATGGATAAGTAATTTGCTACCTCCTATTCTCCCATTTCAACCTAACAGTAAAATGAGAGAAGTTAGAAGATATTTATTTCACGCTTCCTTACTTATGTGGCAATTAACAACAAATTACATGTTAAGAACAGAACAGAATTTTAAATAACCACAGTCAAACTAAAGAAGTCAGAGTATTTGGCCAATTCTATGCCAGGCTTGTTATAATACTGACGTGTCCTGCTCCAGCAGGGAGAACCCAGTTCAACAGCAGCAGCAAGACAGGGGACACAGGCTGATGTGCAATGCACAGAAGCAGCTCCTGGAGCAGCCAGGCCTCCTGGAAGGCAGTGCTAGCAGTTGGCTGGTGTGTGCAATCGGCTCCCCACGGACACTACAGGAAACACCGTGCCAGGACAGAATGAGGCGCTGTAACCTCAGGCTACAGGAGACTCAGTCTCTGGTACCTGGATTCAGCTGCAGGTTACAGCCCTCACACTAAGAGCTTGAGCTGGGCACATCCTTCTCACTGCTTGAAAGAGTCCAGAAGAGCCACAAAGATGCTAGAGGGAGTGGAGCATCTCCTGCTGAGGAGCGGCTGAGGGAGCTGGGGCTCTTGAGCTTGGAGCAGAGGAGACTGAGGGGTGCCCTCGTTCATGGGGATCCATTTGGAAAGGGCAGTGTCAGGAGGAAGGAGCCAGGTTCTGCTCTGGGATGGCCAATGCCAGGACAAGGGGCAGTGGTCCCAAGCTGGAGCACAGGAGGTTCAAGCTGAAGATGAGGCCAAAGTTTGTGAGTGTGAGGGTTATGGAGCATGGCCCAGGCTGCCCAGAGAGGTTGTGGAGTCTCCTTGTGTGGAGACACCCAAAGCCCTGGCCGTGTTCCTGTGTGACTGCTCTGGTGATCCAGCTCTGGCAGGGGTTGGACCAGGGGAGCTTTCCAGGGCCCTTCCAACTCCTCACATTCTGTGATTCTGTGTGGGGTCACCATCCCATATCAACTTGCCCGCTCCCACCCCTGTACCTGGGTCACCTCACCAGAGAGGCCATTTGGGAGGTGGCAGGGGAGATGCCATTCTGGATGAGTTACCTGACTGCGTATTAAGGAAAACTCGGAGCAGTGGAGAGCACGTGCACTGGAAGAACAGACACACACATCCCAGAGGGTGCTGCTTACCCCAGCACAGCTCTCCCATGCTGCACAGTCCAACACACTTACTTGTACACAGCCAAAGGGACGTGCGCACAGGGGGACACCTCCCCAGCACTCTCCAAGCCTTTCAAATTGCATGTAAAAGTAACAACTGTGTGTGTAAAAAGCACTTTGGCCAACCAGTAGAAGTACTGGGTAAACATGCCTCGTAGCTCCTCAAAGTCTCCCATAGCAGCACTTAAAGACACCAAGTAAAATTTGGCACATGCTGCTGAGTGCAATCCTCATATATCCACATTTTTCTCCTCTTACATTTGGCAGATTTTAAGATGTAAATTATAATCCTATGTGACTGTACAGGAAAATGTAAATGTTGAAATGGGAACACAGCCCTCATGGACCTGGTGTTAAGTCACAGAAATCTGGGTTACAGCAGGGTCCCCAGAAGCACAAACGCAGCACAGCTATGTTGGATGGCAGAGGTAATGTGCCATCTACTGCGTGACCATTTTTCCCTATATCTTTGATTTATATTATGCATAGAAGCCTGAGTATTTCCTGAAAATGGCAACGCTTACTGACTTCTGCTTTCACAGTCGGTGAGAAAACAAATGAGGCCAAAACTGAATTCCCAATTCAAGCCAAACTCCAACAGACTTCTCAGGAAAAAGGCAGAAAGGAATCCAACATTTTTGTTTTAGCTACTCATCCTACAAGTTTGATTTTGTTGCATATTTGTGGTTACTAACAAGCCTTTAGTGAGCTACAGCTCCCAGTAATTAATGGTTACTTGCTCCCCTTTTCCTAAATAATATAAACTTTGGCTCTCGTATTCTCACACAAATACGTACACCAGCATGCAAAAAGGGCAAACTAACGTATTTTATTTTGAGCTAACAAGCTCTATGATTTCAGAAAACAGGAGATATGCAAGTAATACACCAGAGCTTATACTTCTACATAACTAGTGAAAAAAAGTGACTCTTCAAAAACTAACTAATTGGGGAACATATCAACTGTGAAGAAAAAAGCAGAGTAGAGAGGTAATACAATTCTACTCGGCCTCAGAAAAAGCTCAAATGCAAACACTTGTTTTATTTTTAAAGCTATTTTAATTTTTCTTCGTCAATGTATGCTTTAGTAAATGAAAAATTAGATACTGAAAACTCCAAATTTAGTAGCTTGGAAGAAGATTAAGAACAAATTTAAATCTGACTTTGGAAGGACAGTTTCTATTTGGCTAAATGGATCCGAGAGAAGAAAAATGGAAAAATCGCAAAAAGTGATGTCTCAGGTATTACTTTCTCCTTATATAATTTTTAGTAATAAAATGGAAGTTTTGAGGTGGAAGGAAAAATTGACATTTACTGACATTTAGCAGTTAAAATGTAATCCTTCCAGAGAATGAATAGCAGAAAAATACGGAGGTGGAAGAGAAGGGAATCAACTTCTGCCCTGATTGCACAGAAGAAAAACGTTTAAAAGCAGGGAATACACTGAATGGAAGCACAAAACCACGAGTACTTGCAGATTAAATTCTCCCAGGCACGGAGCAGGACATCAGAGGTCCCAGGAATACTGATTTTGGGCTGCCTAGAAATACTCCCTGCAGAAACAAGCAGCCAGGTACAAACTGTTAATGACAATCAGCCAACAAGATCCTTGCTCCCAATGTCTTAGTGGCAGGAATTAGTGACCAAAAACACACTAACACAGCTCAGGATCTGTTTAGGAAAACACTTTAAAATGTAAATTAACCCATTTTTAAAAAGCAGATGGAATAGATGATCCCCATGAGCTTTATAGCAGGGACAGCAATCACTCTACGTAGATGCAAACTGAAACGCAAAACATTTCTGTATGACCATGCAATGAAATGCGTGTAGGACTCTAAAGACTGACTACGGTCCAAAGGTATCAGGTGTTTAGATGGATCATTTGCAGGTTTAGATTAAATGTGGTATGAAAGTGTAAATTATCTTGGTTAAAGTTAATTTATTTTTTAATTAAAGTTTAAGTGTTATTTGAAGGCTTGGACAGACAGCTGAAGACAACTCAGTGCAGCCTGATTTCTCAGTAGGCTCACCACATTAGAAAAGTCATTCCACTTCTGAATTGCTTCAAGTTAAATAGTTGAAACCAAGGGAGCTTTGCTCTGGTGAACCCTTTCATAAAAAAAACCTGATGTACTAGGTGATTTGGAAGATACTGTCCTTCAGAGAAGGTAAGGAACTTTTGGGTAATAAGCAATCATAAAAAAGAATCTTGATTCATATTAAAAATGTATTAACAGTGCTAATCTCAGCCACAGAGAATAAGCATTTAATGCTCTCATGCACATAAAGCAGGGAGCAATGACAGGCAGCTGTCTATCGGTAAGCCCCTACGCAGCAGGAAACCAAGTGAAGATGGAGACGATGTTATCTTTTTCTAATACAAAATAGCGCAATGTTCCTCAGTGATGTAGGTGGCGTGTTGTGCACATGAGACGCTAGTGACTAGCAGTGATACTAACAATACCTTCCCTACCAAGCCATCCCTATTTTAACTTGCTCAAATGCGGGTCAGTAGATCAATTTTAAAAGACGGAAATGACCATTTTGGTCTGTGGAGTCAGAGCATCCTCAAGAAAAGGTGCTGAAGAAATCACATCTGGAACACAAATGACTTGTGTCAGAAAACAGCTGTTGAGCACGCAGTGTAAGTCACAGCACACTGAATGCACTCAGATGTTTGAGTTTCAAAGGTTGACATTATCAAAACCAGAGAACAACGATCTCCTAATGACCCGTGATGCCTGGGACAGAAGGGAAAGATAACATGTGAGAAACTCCACATTCAGCAGTATCACGCATGCTTGTCCGTACTATCCCTAGAGGACCACCACACAGGCTCCACGCTCAAACCATTCTCCTTCTCCATGACTGCCCTCCTGTGAAACATGCTCCTTTGCTTGTAGGATGCAGACAAAGTCCTGCTTTAGTTTCTAATTTAAACAGTCCTGCACAGTTAAGAGCTCATATTGCCAAAAATCAAGATTGTCACAGATACCCAGAACCAGTTTGGGGTATTTTGATTTAAAGAAAATAAAAATATAGCCGTGTTGGATGTTTTATTGAACCAACACTTGTGAGAACTTTCTCTGTATTTCCCCTGTGAGACTTGGCTTTGTGCACAAACACACAACACTGCAGTCATTCACCCTTCCTTCACACCTCCACAACAGTGACTCAGACAGCGGGGAGGTGGGAAAGACTCAGAATTAATTGCTCTTGTATAAAGTCTTTTATCGATAACGTATATTGCTGTTTTCTCCTCCTCCCTACTGCACTAAGAGGTTAGTTTTTGTAGATCTTGAGTGTTATGTCCTATTTTTCAATGGTAACAGGCATATAGCCCCAGCCCAAGTCAAGGCAGTCACACTCACCTGTCAAAATAGAGGCGTGCCTGGCAATCAGGGTTTCTGAAATGTGACTGGAACTAAAAGTCATTCTCACACTCCCTCCGCCTTCAAGAGGCCTTTAATCACAGCACCTCGGCATCAGGAAAAAGAGATTACAGAGCTGAGAGACTGGAGGAAAATTCCATTGACACCAATCCACCGGAACCGAGACCGTTTCTAAATGAACTGACCTTTCCTTGTCTGCCACTTTCACTTTGTCAGTCTGCTTCCCTGCGCTCTGGTGCCAGAAATCCTGCGAGATGCTACATTGTAGGTTTCCAAACAAAGAAAATCAACTGAAAAACCACCCAATTACATCTGATAAACCTGGAAAAACACCTAACTCCACTAGACAAGACAGCTATCCAGAGATTTTGCCCTCTGCAAGAATGACCTGTGTACCACAAATCCCAACACAGAGACAAGTGCTTGTTAAGAAAGTGACAGAAATAAACACTAAGAACACAGCCAGCTACCAAAAGCAGGTTATGATTCTATTCCAAGTTGCAGATACAAAGTTTAGTCTTCAAAAGTCTTTAATAGGCATCCAAAAATTTAACCATATCTGCATTTAGGTCCATGATTTCACCGTGTATTTGAGCCAGTTTAAAGAAAGTTTCAGCTTCTGGTTTTAACTGTCTTCAGCAGTTGCTTCTTACTAGAATTTCTATTAAAGGTGAAAAAGAAGCAGCAGCAAGAGTCTGAAAAGAAGCATCGACAACTTTATACTGTGTGCATTTCCATGAGCCAAGCGTGGTGAAAGTACTTTTCTGCCCTGCCCTTGATAAGAGGTAAAAAAAAAAGAAGGATCTACATATCAATAGCCATTGCGAAAACGTATTTCACTTTATGTTTACACCCCAGATCAGACAAGAACAACTCGCCCAGAAGACACACCCTTACGTGAAACTGTTATGCAAGTGATGGGCATTACTCAGCGCTACAGCAAAGCTGAGACCCAAGCCCCAGCTCCCTCTCCTAGGCAGGAGGAGGTTTCACACCTGCAGCAGCAGCGCACTTAACACAAGGCAAGCAATAAGACGCCTTCTGAAGTTCAAAGTTTCATTACTTACCACGGCAGTTCTGTAATTAAGTTGTAACAACATCCAGAAGACCACAGCCAAATGTGTACAATACATTGAAACTATGGGGTTTTGCTTCACGTTTGCAATACTCAGAGGAGCGCTTTTTTCTCTCAAGATCTTCACAGCATCGCTACCACTCGGTTGCTGAGGCAATGAATTTCGCAGGTTAACGACGTATTAGAAAATACTTTTAAACAGTGCGATTTTCCTAGGTCAGTAGGAGTGAGGCTTAGTTCCCACCCTAAGGAGACGGGTGCCTCAGAAAACCCATCCAGGCAGGTTTAACTGGAGCAGGTTTCACATTGCTGGGCAAGGTAAAAGGACTGATCATGTTCCATGTTATCATTCATAAGCAGACATTGACCACGGGTCAAAAAGAACATTGCTCTACTCTCCTTTATCACAAACAGCGCTACAGGGTTTGCGTGTAGGCAACTATTTTGTTCACAGAAAAACCCTTTAAAAAGCAGATGACAGAGCAGCGCCCTTCAGAACAGAGGCCTTGAAAGAACAGGAAGCTTCTGAGCAACAAGGAACCATCAAGCCCTGCCACCCTCTCAAGTGTCAAATTCTGACTGTAAATTGATTGAAAAGGGAAGAGTAGAACCAAATGAAAGGCTTTTACTCTTCACAAGACAATGCAGACGTTGTACTGTAGTGTGGCTGCAGCAAGGGCCTCCACCGAGGCGGCTGAGCCAGAAAATGCAGCCCCCTCCCCTCCCTACCTTGGAGCACTGACATCTTTGGTGTTAACAGCTCCGTTGCTGTGGAAACCAGAGAGCTTTTGACAAAGCCACATTGACTAAACGCAACATGTGGGAAAATGGAACAAGGCCCTGGGAGAAATTAATCCTTTACAAGGAAAATAAATACATACATTTTTGGTTACAAACAAGCCAAGCAGAGGAGAGTACTTCTCGTCATCAGAACTGCAGGCAAGGAGCACACTGGGAGCTATGGCAGTACCAAACGCCAGGCCTTATGGCACTGCAAACAAGATTTTCAGGACTCTTAATTCCTGAATTATATGGCAGGTTTGATGCTGAGGAGTACACAGGAATCCCACGCAGAACACAGGTGTGCGAGGCTGCTGCTCCCTAACCAGTTTTTAACTGCTTTCCTTTGAAAACAAAACCCAAACCCACCCCACGTTACAATAGAAACCAACTGCAGGTACAAATCACTACTCAAGTGCTTTCATAAGGGCTTACAGCTGATTCACACCTCGGCAAACTACTCACCCCAGCCAAAATTTCACCACACAAGAAAGTTCCACGGAAGAGGAGTGTGACTCACTCCACACACCCTCCCATTTCCAGTTTATGCGTGTTAGAAGTGCCATCTAAAAAACAAACAAACAAAAGTTCTCCTGAGCTCTCCCCTTTCAATGGGTTTAATAAATCTGTCCTCAGCCCTGGCTGACTCAGATCCCAGGAGCTGCCTTAGGGCCTGTTACTTGGAACGCCAGCACATTTAAGAGAGTATTCAAGAAGAAAAAAAATCCTGGGAAAAAGCCCATGGAGAGGAGCCAGAGTTTGAACTGGCAAGACTTAAGATCTTTGAACAGCGCGACTTTAATAAGATTGGCTCCTTAACCAGAACATCTGAAATTACTCGTAATTCAGGGTGGTTTGGTGAAGGTTGGTTTTTTGTTGGTTGGTTTGGTTGGCTGGGGGGGGTTGGTTGGTTGTTGGCTTGGTTTCGTTTTAAATAAGTTCAGCAAGCAACTTCTTCTGGAGGAAAATTTAATTTTACACAAAGTTAATATTTGCTTTCACTCTTAAAACAGGCCCTGAAAGCTTCGGTGCCGAGTGCCATATATTACAAAGCTTCAGGAACTAGGAGGCCACACATGATTTACATGCTGAGCAAGAATTCTCTCCCCCATCACTCCTGAGGTATTAAAATGCTGGAGCGTTACAGCTTAATCTCATTTACGGAGCTTTGAATCATCTTAAGTACTTAGGAAGTCTGTGTAAAATACCACAATCCACGCAGTTTATCCACTCTAATCCAGACAGACCGCACCGCCGGCTTTCACTGGTGACGATGCAGAGTTCTCACGGTTTTCCAAGCAATAAACAGGTCATCTGCTCTGCACCTCCAGCACCGGCCACGTCTCTGCCACTTCCCTTCTCACGAAGGTTGCCACATCTTCTTTTGTTTGTTTGTTTTTTTGGATGGCACTTCTGAAATACATAAACTGGAAACAACTCAAAGAGCTCCGCTGTACCAAAGAAACGCGGGCAGCTACGGAGGCAGCTGTACCATTGCTGTTAGAATATTACACACAGTTCTAAAGCCTGGCCTTCTAAAGCCACACTGAACATGGAAAAGTTCTGTAAGAAGGAAACATATGTGCATCATATGGGAAATGGGAGCTTTTTCAGGGTCAGGGAAATAGCAACTGCAAAAACATTTAGGGATGCAAAATGTTGCATGTGATTATGTAAATAAATCAATGATTGTGTATTTTTTTTTCCTAAAATAAATGACTGTATACAGTTAAGAGATTAACACAAAACAGTCTTTATATGCAAGAGGTTCATCTATGAACTTTCTCAAACTCACATCGGCTCTCTCTCCCAATGACAGTGACATCTTCCTTCTCTGTGCTTCCCATGAACTTATCACAGCACAAAGATAATCTTTTTATTCTGCTGAGACTTAACTGGCAGCAAGCTGTCATGAAAAGTCATTTCTTCTCAGACCAGGCTGCTCTTACACAGGAAAAAAAGAAGGGTGCAAGCTGTGGCATTCAGGTGTGGCCCCGGTTCTACCCAAATTGTAGAAGATGTTACCAGGTTTTTCCAGTCTGGGCATCTCTCTAGATGGTATTACCATAAGTAAATGAGGCTGAAGTACACCTGTCTTGTAAATGAACTTTTAAATTCTTGCTTCTTGTTCCCTTGCACTAAAGCTGATTTGCAAAACCCAGTTATCTGTCATGAGACTCCCAGCTAGCATGAATCAGCAAGGTTTTACTGTAGTTAAATGGAATAGGAGGATTTAGACTCTAAAGGGAGGAGGGAGAAACAAAGAGGAGGGTCTTCTAGTCCAAAGGGGGTGTCAAGCCATTAGTGGTGGTTGACAGATACGCACATGTGCTCTCCCTTTACAGCTGAAATAAGACACGAAGCTACTGTACTTTCTCAGCTCTGAACCTGGGTGAAGGCAGGGGAATGCACCTTGGTCTTCCCAAGCTTTGCTGGAACAGAAGCCAGGGTAGAACTTGTGCCAGCGTGCTAGTAGACAGGAACACAGAAGGTGCAAAGATGCATCGACACAGTTTTGTTTTGTCAAGATGACTCAATGGTTTGCAGCATTTGCCTTTCTATTTGCACTTTATAGGTTTATTGAACTGCCATTGAACCTAGTAAGAATTTACTACATCTGGTTTATTTCAGACTAAGCCCTTTTAAAAAAAATAAATTATTGCTGCATGTCAAATAAGGAGAAGACCAGGCAAGAATGGCAGATCTTCAAAGTAAATCAATCAAGTCCACCTTTTTAAAATTAACTAGTCCAACCGACAGTCTGTGAGGTGCCATTGTGGCCCAAATATGTACAAAGCGCTGAAAGACTCAGGTCTTGATGACTCACCGGTTTAAAAACAACTCTTGTGGCAGCAGAAACGACCCAATTTTTAATCGACTGAAGGTTATTTTAGGTATTTTATGCATATTTACGTAATACTTACCAAGATTGGCACTCAAGGATAAAATTCAAGGACCAGTTTCATCCTATCCATATTTTAGGTACTCCTCCATACACTGGGGGCTGCCGTTTAACTGAAACTTTTCTGAACTCATCTTCATTCTATGCTGTATCTGACTTTGATCTACAACACACAGCTCCTGGAGTTTATTAGTCATACTCAGCTGTGTTACTGACACTGAATTTACTGTAGCATGAGATAAACCAGTATAAATAGGCTGCAGGAAACATGGTAGGTAAGAGGGAACTACAGAATACTTCACCAGAAAGTGCCAATTTCCTCCTGAAACATGCAATCACTCCTGTAAAGGAAGAGCTCCTTCATCCTCCACAAAACCGAACCAACAATTACGCTTGGTGCCCCTGAATTCCCACCACACCTCCAGCCTAGTACAACTTTGTTATTCTTCCTTCCTCTAAAAATGTGGAAATCTTTCACTCCTAATCTGGCATAATTTTCTTATCTTTTAAAAATGCAATCTATAGCATCTAAGAAGCTTGTCAACATTTCCCATTCTACAATCAATCATCAGCCTAAAATAACCCTCACTTTCACTGTATGCACTGCCTTCTCCACTGCTGCATTCTTTTCCTTGACCATCCTCTTGTTTCAGGCAATCTGTGGGTATTTTACAAGTACCAGCTACTTAGTTAACTCGGACTGTGCAGCCTCCCATTTGTGAGCAATCATGACCTGACTTCAGGGTACACTAACTGAAAACAGGCTATCCAGCAATCAGCTTACATGTGCAGTATTACTTAATGTAATCAGAAACATTAAAATTGAGTGAGAGGCAGAAATGGAGCTCAAGACTAAATTAAGATGATGCAAAATGATTCTCTTTCTCCACAGTGACTTTGGAAAGCAGAACAACATTCTCTATATAGTCCTATGTGTGGTTTCCAAGAACCATTTTGGGAACGATTATTTTTTTTT
>NW_010161714.1:0-342 GCF_000695765.1 Mesitornis unicolor | reverse complement strand
TCTTTCCCTGTTACCTTCTTTCCTTCCTTCTGAGCACAAAGTTATGCTAATACCCTTACAGATAAGAGTAGTGACTCCTACTCTATGATTATCATTTACATCATTCACCATAAGTTCCTTCAATCTAAAATACAAGGAGCCTGTTCATTTTTGTGTTTGCTTTTTGCTTTATTTAACGATCAGGCTTCACCTATTTGTCTTCAAACAAGCAAGTCACGTATGCTGTATTGTTGGCACTTAGCAGCTCAGGACGTTTTCCATGAGGCAGGTCATGGCTTCAATCACTGTTTGTTCTAAAGGATAAGACTGATGAAATAGTAGCTCCATTCATAAATATATATA
>NW_010161713.1:36870-43723 GCF_000695765.1 Mesitornis unicolor | reverse complement strand
TTATGCACTGGGCCTAAACCACGACACCATGTTGTAGTCTAGAGAGTCAATCTACCTTCAGTCTGGGAATTGAAACCTGGATTTTGACGTTTCAGATGAGATTTTTAACCACTAGGGGATTGATTTTTTTCCTAACATTGATGCTAGGAAACTTTACCAGATTCAAGCAGGGGTTTTTATTAAATGTTATTGAAAAGAGTAATCAGGAGCAGAAAGATAAACAGCACCCTGTGTCTTCTGGTCAGACTCACTGTTGCTAAGCACTGAAAGACTATGGTCATACCACTATTAAAAAAAAAAAAAAGAAAGGATCAAAACCTCAATAGCTTTAAATACTACTTTAAATACTACTTTTCTTAGTTTTGAGATCTAGACTGTCTTGTCTTCCCTCCTAACTTCTTTCCTTCCTTTAGGAGAGATTAAAATATATGAATGTAGATTATAATAATAAAATAAATAGAAACACAAATCCAGTTATATGAAATGTAAACTTCTCTTAATCTTCCTAGTAGAGTAGATCAGAGTTTATATATTACATGGAAATTTAATATTTTATTTTAGAGGGAAGAATAAGCTGAGTAAATAAAATGGGAAAAAATAAATTTAATTCTTCCTCTTTTCAGTAAGTGTACAAGAAATAAGGAGGAAATGCCAAGCATCCTGCACCTAGGTTTTGCATCCAGGCTATCTGATCCGTTTCTTAGAATCAGCACCTAGTAGATTAGGGTTGGCTCTAACAAAAGGAAGATGTGTAGAAAATACTGTCTTACTGTTCAACTGTATCTTACTGTTTACAGTACTTTCCAGAAATGAGAGAACTGTAATTTTAGAGTATTCTGAGTCTATGAAGGCTTGAATTTATTGCTTCTGCTTCCTAAGAATGTACTTTACTCCTCATACTATAGCATTTCTAGGTCATACTCTTCATTAAACCATACACAGGTCAGATACAAGGTTGCAAGATCCATGATATTCCTGAAAGACACCAGGAATCATGGACCTGATTTTTCCTGAAAGAACGGGTACGCTTAAAGAAAATAGGTGTCAACAAAATATGTGTCCTTAGAATGTGCCTTTTATACTAGTTTGTTACTGGATTAAAAGAATAAAAGTAAACAAAAACAGTTGTAAGAATAGTAATCGAAATAGAACTAGGTAACTGCAAACAGTGTCATTGCATCCTAATCATTACAAGTCCTGTTTATGTCCTGACATCTGTATGTCCTGTGCACTTAACTACATAAACTTCAACTATACTTCATTTGTGAAAGTGCTGATGTGATAGTTCTCCAATGACTTAGCACTAAGAGAACTCTTCTGGGTTCAAAAAGAACTTGAATGATATGGATTTAATTCCTTTCAGGCCAAACATCGCTTTCTTCTTGGTTAAATATGAGGTGTAACAAGCTTTTAAGTAATTCATCATATCTCTTGTATTGGTTCTTATAGTCATATTCAAGACCATGGCAAAGACCACAAAAATTTAAACTTTCTTAGTAAACTGTCTTCTTGGAACTGGATTCCTATGGAAATAAAGCTAATATCTACATTTCCAAATCAGGGCACTTCTACATGTGCCTTTCCATCAGTAGTCAAGCATCAGGGGAAACTCTGGACCATCTAGAAAAGCAAACATTATGTATTTATGTACATGGACAGTGTGGGAGAATATGAGATGACATTGTACTGTTGGGTGTAAGCAGAACTTGAATTCTTCATCCTCATCTAAGGAAGGATTTAAGATAAAATAGTTCAATAGTCTTTTAACATTACAATACCCTCATGCCCTAGTTAAAACACATACAGTTGTTTGTTTGTTTTGTTTTGTTTTTTAAAAGAAAAGAAAAAAATGTTACTACCCATGACAATCACTCATTTTGAGAAATATGTTTGTTTTGGAGGGATCTGCTGGGGGTTTTTTTAATCTTTGTTAGTGTTCTCCATCCTTGATGTTTGCCAAAGTCTAAAGTTTTCTGGAGAAGTTTCAGTAAAATACTGTGATTATTTTGGGAGGATATGAAGGTAAAAAGTACAATTTATCCATTACTGTGGCAACAGAAGAAAATAACAGTAACTTTTTTTTAACAGGTATACTGTCAAGAATCACACAGCTTGAAATATGGTATTCTGCACAGAATAACTCACTGATTATCTGTGAATGACCTTTTCCTGACAGACACTGGTTTAAGTTTGGGTTTGGTATTTCTTTTGGTTTTGTTATTTGTTGTTTTTTTCTTTTTTAAATGAGGAACAAGCATTTGCAAATCTCATCATGAAATGTGCTACATATTTTTCAATAAACTGCATAAGGCCTTGATCCAAGCCACTTGAGGGCTAACTGAATACTTATAGAATAGCTCCATATTCTTTCAGTCAGTTTGCTGTAACTTCTGCATCAACCTGATACTGAAGAATTTCAGGAAAAGAATTCAGCTATACTGGGCTGAAGACTGGCTCTATTTTGATATTTCCAAATTCCAAATGTGAATTGAGAAGGACTTCTCATATTCTTTTAGCTAGACAGTCACATTCAAAACAGGCATTAAGTTAGTCTATTTTTGCAAATCTAAAATACCTTAATTCTTAACTAGTCAAAAATTTTTTATTGCTTCTTGCTTACTAAGAAAACTTCTGGAAGCACATCAAGATTTTATTGAAAACCTTTTAATTCATCATTACGTGGGCTTCAGGGAAGATTCTTTCCCCAGGAAGTGTTTATTCCTGCAAAAAAAACCCCCACATTATTATTTATGGAATTTGATGACAATTAATTTCCTCACAGGAATACATGCTCTGCCAGCATGCTGGAGTGTCCAACATGAAAGTGTAAAGTTACATATAAAAATTCAGTCTTGCTCCTGATTTTATATGTATCATGTAATACTCTGAATCACAATTTTAGAGTTTTCTCTTTCCTCCACCCTATTTTTCCCATAGGAACTATCTAGAACTACAATCAGTTTAGCACTTGAGATTCCCCTTTTCGTATTTCTTGTAGTACCATTTTTTGTTATTAAGCACAAGAAAATTGTTGCATATCCACGGCCAATTTTATTGTTTTAATTTGCAGTGAATAAAATTTTTCAAATCCTTCCCACACCACTTTGCAGTGTTGCCACTCATGAACTCCCCTTCTGCCCTTTCGTCTCTTCTATCTGCTAAAAGTGAAGTGAAGAGGCACAAGCAGTTACATGAGTTGAGAAAGAAGTATGCAGTCTTCACCCACGATCAGTATGGTTAAAAACAAATGCAATATATTTTGTTTAATCTAATTGAATAAATTCATTACTTTTAAGAAACTTCCATCTCATCCCATCTCAATTGCTTTCATATTCTTATTCATTACTTAAAATTAGTAATGATTGTGGAAATCTACAGCTAATACATTGAAAAATCACAGAGAAGACTGTTTGTCTTGCTGAAAGTTGAAATATGGTATTTGTCTTCTTGGTTAGAGACGAAATGTCCAGACCAAGAATTATATGTAGATGGTACAGACTTCTAGTCTGACTGCTATTATAGCCATCATAGGGCAGAGTAAGTGTCCAGGAAACACAGGTATGGACTTGACCTTGAGCAGTAACATCTGCTCATTTCTGCTTCAACTTGCAACTCAGGCCAGTCTCAACTGGATATATTTGTAACTTTGTAATTTCTTTATTGATTTTCTCCTTGTTTTTTTTTACATATTGTCATTACCTGCATGTCACATTCACCTTTATACTAAGGTTGTCTGATGTTTCCTCTGGAGAGTATTTTTTGTTACTTTTTTGAGTGTTTCCAATATTTGCTCCAGACTTTTGACATTCTTGGGAGGGAAAACATATTGACATTTTCTAATTTTAAAATGAGTGAGTTAAGTAGCAACTTTTTAATGCACTTCTGCAATAATGTTTATGAGACTGAATAAAACCACTCAAGGAGTGTATGTCGCATGCCTAGTAACTTAAATACAAGACTGCCATTTCATTTCTTTAACTTCTCACACTCAGGCAGGGATTATAGACTCAAAAAAATTATTAACCCCTGTACTCTTTCATTAATCTTTGCTGCAGGATCATTCACATCCTGAAGCTTGCTGCGACTCATCCTTTTCTTTCAGCTGCTAAAACTCAATCATGACAAGGGTTTCCAAACAAAGCTACTTAGATGAGTATTGCTAGCTTCCTTAAAAGGCCATTAATAAAGCAGCTGAAAAAGCTGCAGTGATAAGCTATGCAAATTATACCTTACTACTGGAAGAAAAATGCCAGTAAACGAGAGATAAATCCTCTTTCCCCACTCTTCACCTACCAAGCATAAAACCAAGGAACAAGGTGCTTAACAACAATATCCATTCTATGCAGTGAAATTTTGTTCTCTCTCCCACCTAACTGGTAATTTCTAGAGGGGTAGAAAATCAGAAGGATTATCCAGTTCACAGCACAACGTATCCAACAAATGAAATACCAAAAGATACATTTGCAGGTAACAGATCACACTGTAAAACTTGCAATATACCACTACTCAGTGATTTTGGATGTAAAACTTCATTAATCATTCATGAACCTGTGCACTGCTAAAGGAAATAACATAGTCCATAATCTTCAGGAAGTACCTGGGGAAAATTCCCTTCTTCAATTGGAATGAATCAAAATGCCATTAACCCCTGAGTTTGCTTATGCTCTGCAGCTCTTTTCCAGTAGGACAGGCTAAGAATTTTGAAGGGCACCAGCTACTAAATTTCAGAGACGCTTCACCTTACTTTAAACTCTGTCATTGCCCTGTGTCTTGCCAGATACACAACTTCAACACAGTTTGTTTTCTTTATGTACAAATTAAGGACAATAATATTGGGGGTTTTTACTGGTGTATTTATAAGGTATAGTTGTAGCAATATTCAGACCTGTAGTCTTAGCCCCTATGCACCACAGATCCTTCATTTTCAACCAGTTATTTTTTGTTCTTAGCCTCATTTTTGACTATCACAGATTTTCTATAATTTAATCTGGAGACATTCAGAAGTTAAAAACCTACCATTTCTCTTAATGATTTGCTCCAGTGGCTATAAACATCCTCACATCTTATCTAAGTGTGTCTGTTTTCAGCAATTAGCCATTGGAGTATGTTCTTTTTACTTAGGACTGCATGTCAGTGGAGTCAGTAGTAATCAGCATGTTTTCTCCCTACTTTTGCACTTATGATTAGAGCTACAGGAATGCTGAGGCACTCCTTTGTCCATTGAAGTACCCAATCCAACACTCAAATGAGCTTAGATGCCTGGCACCTTTGGCTCCATCTATACCCTCAGCTGGTTTTCTGGCCCTGAGTTGCACATGAACTATTGAACTCCCTTTTCTTCCTACCCAAAATAGAGTAGCTTCATCTGTATTGCCTACTATAGCCATGTCTGGCCAATGCTAACTAGACATTAAAATGGGCACTAAATTAGGCATTGCTTGGAGAGCACTCTCATGAAGACAGTCGTCTTTGTCCTAAGCCAAAACCTTAACAGCAAACACGCTAACAATCATTAATTGCAGTCTGCTCCTGGCCAGTAGGAAAAACCATTCCTGTTCAGCATGTTACTAGAGATGTAGTCTCCTTTTCTATGAATAACATTTCTAAGTGCTTGCATTATCAGTAGTGGGTGTCCTGAGCTTTATCACCTCAGCCATGTTCAAGTCCCAACAGGGACTAATAGGGTTGTTCAAGATACGTGTAAAGCCTCAGCTGTTAGTCATCCTGGCACAACAAACAGCTGTTTACGTGCCTAACAGCAGTGTAGCATATAATCACGAAAGGCTTACCTGGAGAGAAGAATTATCGATGTGAGTACTGAAGATGTTTTTTGCAGAAATAAAAATTAGCTCCAGATCATATTTACAAAAAATAAAAGAGCATGTTTTCTTATTCTCTCATGCATGCACAGTTCCCATATTACTCATGCAAAGGGGCAAATCTTGTTCATATCTCAGGGATGCAGCCATCATAGGCTTAGGCTATTACTACAGGAAGTGAATGGATGCTGTGTACTAAAAAGAGATGAAAAGAGCACTTTTAAAAATTGATGAAACAATATCTGCAGGAATACCTTAAATCTGAAAATTCTTTACAGAGATTTGGTTTCCCTGCTTCCTTGAAACAACATCATATGAACCAACTATTCCAGTAATAAATAGGAATCTGGTTTATGCTAGCTAGATTGTTAAATAAACCCAGACACCTGTTTTCCAGTTATAAAAGTGTACTGCTGTTGTGATGTTAACCATCTGTAGTATACACCACATTTCAGTTGCGCTACATAAATTGGGTTGGAATGAGTCCATTAGAAAAATCCCACTTCATATATAAAGGATTCCTTAAAGAAGTATTCCTGCTAGATGCATCTCATACATTTTGTTTTCTACTGTCCTTCATCCAGGTACAGGGCTTTTATTTTTATATTGAAAAAATATTCCCAAGCTAATTTATACTGAGTGTGTAATAAAGACTATTTAGGAAAAAATGGCGTAGATCCTTTTCATGCCATATTTACATGAGGTTATATACCAAATCCTTTGTGTATGGCTTCAGGAGAAATGGAGAGAGGTAGAAAGGTCTGTGAGAAGCTAAAAATCAGAGTGGAGCATTGGAATGTGCATGGACATCTCAGGAAGCTGTGAGGGGGCAAAATGTTAATTAGACCTGAAGAGGACTATACTGGCTTTGAATAGAGTAGAGTTAATTTTCTTCACAGTATACTGTATGGTGACATGTTTTGGATTGATGATGAAAATATTTAAGGGTTAAATAAATGAAAGCAATTTTGAACAGAATAGGCTAGTGGTAGCATTTCTAGGAGGGGAATGAGGAGAGGTCCAGGATCCTGACT
>NW_010161713.1:0-36839 GCF_000695765.1 Mesitornis unicolor | reverse complement strand
GAAAAATGACCTTGATTGGTGTATTTTTTCCCCTAGGGCCAGGCTAGAAAGCGGATGTCAGCCAGTGGGGATGCTTTGCTCAGAGATGCCAGCAGTCAATGCAGTAGAGACAGGACACCCACTCACAGGAGTTTCGTCCTACTGGTGGCATGTGTGACCAGGTGAACCTTGGCTTGGAGATAGCTCATGAAGAGTTCCTAAGTCTCTCTCTCTCACTGGAGCCTCAAGTAAGGAGGAAAGGTAGGAAACATATGAAGGAACATGTGAGAAAACAGCACAAGGTGTAAACCTTTACCTTTATTGGAAAAGGTAAATATGTGAGAAACTAGCATAGAATGCCATTGATCTATTTGCACTGCATTTAAATCTCTTGTTGCTTATAATTATACCTCTTTTTGAGAGATGTTTTGATAAATCAGGCAGCTAGATTTTAAAGCAAATAAGTGAGATAGGCTCAAGTCCTTTCCTTTCAGTTGTTCACATCCTTGAGGCACAAATGCTTCCTGAGACTCAATTGTGTAAACTTAAAAGAGATGCTATTTTTAAAAGGAGGCACTAAATGACATGTTATATGGAAACACTCTGACCAAGGTCCTGACACAAAAACAATAAACCAAACCCAATAAGTTTATGCTTAGCCCCTTTACTACAGTCCATTCGGAGAGAAAAAAAATAGTTATCTGAGAGTGATAAACAAGTGAAAATGTTTGTGCATAGCGCTGATACTGTGCTGTTGATTAAAAAAAAGAGCAAAATAAAAACAGATTATTTTTATTTTTAATTTTCAGAAGATGATTTAGGTGTTTGCCACTTTTCACACCCACTTCCCTAATTCTCCCCTTAACTATGTCCTTTTGAAGATGACAATTTCCATACACTGTTTTGACAGATTAAGCTGTAGATCTTAATCTCACCTTGACAGTATGTGAAATATCAAGGTACAGGCAAAATCATGCTCATGTTTCAAAAATCAAAGATCAAGCACTGAGTAGCCATAATAAATAAATCACAATTAATCTATACATTTTATAGGTGCATACATCTGTTACATATCTAAATCCATTTATTAATTATTTATGGCAAAGCTGAAATCTGCTTATGGTACTTCAACAGAAATAAAATGTGATGAAAGAGATCAACTAAATTATTGAGCATTCTTCAATTAGACTAACTAATGAATGATGTAGTATTTAATACGAGATAAGAAATGGATAGCTACGTATGGTAGATGTTCTTGTACACTTTCTGTTCCAAGCAGAGCTCCTATAATATGACTTACATTGTGTTTTACAGGACTGAAAAAGATGGATTTCCACTATTAATTATATCCACAGTAGAATAAAACTTTAATGTAATAAAATTATATAAGACAAAATAAAATCTTGGTGATCTAAAAACGATTGTCAGTGTACACCATTCAGTATTGCAGTGCTGGGAGTTTATCTGCGTTCTTGTAGTCCTAGAATTAGCCACTGTCAAGTGCCTGCATTTTCTGCCTGATGAATGGAGAGTTAGACTCCTGAAACAGGAATTTACAGTAACTACTGCAATGAGTTATGGGTAGGTAACCATTAGGAGCTATTGAAGAAAGCAGTATGATACAATCTAAAATTGGTTCCATCTAGTCCTAGGTTAAACATCTATGAGAAAGCGAATCAAAATATGAAATCATTCTGGCAGGTTCACACATTTAAAGGGTACAGCCTGCAGGAGTTTTTGCCTAAAAGTAGCAAGAATTAGGCATTTCCCCCTTTCTCCGCTGCCTCTGCCAGCTGCATATTCTGTTATTCAAGCTGTCTTCAAGTTCAGTGACATGGTTCTAGAGGTTATTCTCCTGGATCTTACATCAAGGCCTTGTCTTCATTTCAAATACTACTAATTTCCTGTCCACCTACACATTAAACACAGCAATATTCAGATCTTATGCTCATACTGTGTCATCTCTTAAAGAGGTGAATATTCCCATGGAAACACAATTCATAAAAAACCTACTTTTATGAACATGTATTTGCAGCATCTGGCTTTAAAATTTGCAGTTACTTGTTTTTCCCATGATAATTATGTTTAAAGTCTTTATAAAATGTAATGACCTGTAATCAAGACCATCTATTTGTTAAAATAGAAGAAAATTAAAATTTCATGGATAACTCTTCAAACCTATGAAGACTTTGGACTAACCTTGTAGGGATAGAACTGGAAAGCTGGGTTATTTAGATTGTGTCAAGTGGACTGGAGTAAGGACAGTGCCAATTACTACAGAGGAAGTAAAACTTTGGACAGACTGTATGGTCTAATGTGTCTTTTTTCTCTCCTGTGCAGGCATAGAGTATGGAAGGGTAGTTACTCAGCTCCCTTCCTGCTCCCTCAGCAGCTGACAAGCCTGAGATCTCAGAGACTCTGGGGTTATCTGCCCACTCGTGTAGGCAGAACTGCAGGCAACTTGGATACAAGTGAAAGGTAACTAAGGTGAGCTGGAAGATCCCATAGTAACAAAAACATACAGTGCTGAGCTGTATCTAAATGTATATACTGTGGATAGGAGAAGGGGTAGGACGATGCATTCTCTGATATCAATTAATTTATCTAATTCTGTTTTTTCTCCACCTCCTCCTCTGCCCTAGTTTATACCCAGGATCAGCTTCTATTCTTTTGCCCAGAATACATGTAGGAATAAATGCTGGAAAACAGAGGCTTGGCACTGCTTTTACACCACAGATAGGGTCAGACAGTGTGTGTGGAAGAGAAGAGGAGGAATGTGCTCACAGCTTTCCGTATTTGTATCAACTCTTTTTCCCTTCCTCCCTGTTCCCAACTCCTTCAGACTCTCCTTGCTTATTCCTACCATTCACTCCCTAACTGAAACCTGTGGTTAATGTTCAGTATCACACTTAGTTCTCAGCATGAGTCTTACATTTTCTGTCTAAGAATCTAGTAAGTACATTTTTGCTGAGGATGTAAAGTAAAATAACAATTCTGTCCTATTGGATGTCAGCATCTCAGCTAATTGTAATTACTCTTTTCATTACCCATAAAATGTTCTTCTTTCCATATAAGAATACCTAGCTTAGACTAAAGCTCTCGCATATATAGATCTCTGACATCATAAAAAAAAATTAATTCCACAGAACAACAACAAAAAAAGGAACTCTTGAGTCCTTTGGAAAATTCTTCAATAGTGTATTTATTCCTTAAGTAGATGTCCTCCAGCATCTACTCCAAGCATTCCTGAAAAAAAAAAAAAGATATGTTTTAATGTTGAGATTTTATTCCATCTTCACTTCTTTGTTTTATGCTGTTGCAATTACCGGATATGCTAAGAGCTAGAATAGTGAAAAATCTCTATGTCTAATCCATTCTATTCAAATAGAAATGTCAAACTGAGGAATGTTCGTTTTAATAATTTTGCCAGCCAAATCGCTTTCCCAGTGCTGCCATCTCTTTATACTCCTAAAAGCAGTTTAAATAAAACAATCAAGATACCTTAATTTCTCTTCCAAGGTGAACAAACACACTTAGTGTGTTCCAGCTGATATTCCTGCCTTTATTTTTAAAACAACTGCCATATTTTCATTGAAAAGTGTCCCATTAATTAAAGATGACCGTAATTTTGCTGCATCCTGTAGACATAAGTATATTGCCTAAAACTGTTCTCTGCACTACTAGCACAATTTTAACATACTACAAGATCCACAGAGCATCCTTCTTGCAGTTCATCAGCATATTGTCAAAAAAAGTTAGGTTTTAGACAAAACAAGGTAATAAAACTAGTGTATAGTGATAAAAAGGATGACTTTTCAAAGCAAGCCACAAAAGACAAAGTCAAAGCAGCAGCTGCACCTCACTGGTGATGAGCCCAACAAGAGTAAAACACATCTGTTAGATGCTGCTCCTTTTTTTGGCAGGCTTAATATAAAGCCCTCGGTTGGTAATTTTTAAATACAGCTAAAGCTGTCAGCCTGAAAGATAATTAAATTACTGACAATGTTTTTCACTGCTGTTTTGTTCTGAAAAAGCCAGTGTGGTGGTGTTTGGGGTTTTTAATTTTCTTTTCAGTGGGAAAGCAGGAAGAAAATACTGCTTGTTTGCTAAATGATCACTCATATAATCAGTCAGCCAAGCATTAAAAAACTGTTTAAGGTACCCTGTACTACCCAGCATGAAGGATTAGAAAAAATGGAAGACAAGGAGAGTGAGTCTTGCCTTTGTGAGTTTTCTGAGGCAGGTGAACATCTGTCCCACCCCATCTACTTCAGCGATTTGCTGAGTGATCAGAGTACGGTATGGAAATGCATACTTCCCAGACACTCACTAGAAAGTCACGTAGGGATATTCTTATGTTATTATAAGTTGCTACTTAAGCATTTTAACTATGGTAGCGCTTAAAGCCAAAGACTATGGGCAATTGAGATTGCCTACTATTTAATGCTGCCTGACATTTAAAGTTGTTGAAGAAAAGTCATGACACCTTACTTATCAAACATGGCTATGTTTATACTACAGAAATTAAACCATGCCTGGGAATGTTCCTGAGCTCCAGCACACTATCATCTACACTTACAAACACTCAGAAGCGTATTTGGCATGATTTCAGCCTATATCCACTAGAAGTTTTTTTCCGCACTGCTCCCAGGCACTCTTCAGGGTCTAGCATGGGTCAGAAAAGGTTCCCAATATGCAGCATAGTTGGGGCCATCCTGGTCTGAAGGTTAAGAGCATAGAAATTACTGAAGGGGCCACATCATGCCAGTTACCTCAGGGCCAAAAGCAGGCCAACCACTGCTTGATTTACTAACGTGGATATGCCTCATCAGCAGCAGTCTGCCCAATTTAAACATATATTTTTCCACTGAGTGTAAAGGAAGCCATTCTCAGGGAGATTTGCCTAAAAGGTAGCCAGAATGTTTCACCATAGTTACAGCACCAAACTTATAGCAGGCAGCCTAAATACAACAGTTAGTGCTATCTGCATTCACAGACCACCAGGCACAGAAGGAGATGCTCAAATATAAGGTAGACTGGTATTTTTAATGTTATAACTGGACCATAACAAGTTGACAAAACCAGGTTTTTAAATCACCTGGCCATTAAAATCATGACTTCCTCAAATAATTTCTGGAGAATGGATTTTGCAGGGCAGTTACAGGGAAAACAAAACAAAACATGTCCTTTATAAGGTACTTAAGAATAGCCAGAAAAGGTAAGTTATGAAAAGAATATTTTAGTTGTATCAAGTATATATCTTTTTGTTTGTAAAGAAGTATAATAAAAATGGCTTTTGCAGTTTATACTAATTTCATACCTACTTTTAAATGGAATATTGAATCACAGATTTTATTAAGTGCCAGTGGCAGTAGCCCATCCTGATTAGTTATTGTGCATAAAACCTATATGACCGGATCCAGTCTAAACAGTCACATGCTCAGATGCATGCATACCCTCTCCTCTCTTCTTCACTAAAGCTCATAAATATACTAATATAAAATTAAAGTAGCAAGTAAAATAAGGAAACTATTTCCTCAGTTCCTTGGAAGAATGGGTCTTTTAATGACTACCAGTGATATAATTTATGTTTCATCATTGTTCTGAGGAAAGTTAAGTCTATTTTCAATAAAATTTTCAATAAAATACTTTCCAGCAGCACAGTTGAATGTCACCCCTTCATATTGACAGCACCACAGAGCTTGGTATCATCAGCAAACTTACTGATGGGGCACTCAGTTCCATTGTCCATGTCACCAGCAAAGATGTTAAACAGTGGCAGTCCCAATACTGACCCCTGAGTAATGCCACTCATCCCTGTTTGTCATACATTGAGCTGTGAACTGCAACCTTTTGAGTGCAACTGTCCAGCCAATTTCTTAACTACCGAGCAGTCCATCCATCAAATCCATATCTCTCCAATTTAGAGACTCCTCTATCCAAGAGAATCACCTGGGCATGCAAGGATGGAATTAAGAAAAGCAAATATTAGCTGCAGTCAAAGCTGCAGGTGAATATCAAGTGCAACATGAAGGCTACCTGTAGTTTTATCTGCAGCAAAATGATCATTGGAAAATGGTGACTTGATACCTGTTTCTGAGTTCTTTGGGTAACATAGTAACAAAGGACAAAAAAATATTGAGAGGTACTTTGCCTCGTCTTCCGTAGTCTCCCAGACCTTCATGTCTATTAAGAAATTCAGAGGATAGTGATACTACTCATGATAGAGGAGGATTGAGTTAGAGACTAGCTACTTAAATTGAACATAAGAACAAGTCCGTAGGACCTGGCAGGATGCATCCAAGGGTGGTGAGATCAATGTCTTTATGAGACTATCATCTGTCATCTCTCAAAAATTGTGAAGATCAGAGAAAATCCCTGATGGCTGGAAAAATATTCCTTCTGGGATCTCCAGCATGCTGACCATCACCATCAAAAATGGAGTAGAGATTGCAAAGGGAAAGTAAATTAAGTGTACAAACTGAAGACAAATGGTGGCTTTTCACAAAATCCACTCTAATGACACTTTCAAACTTTGAGTCACTTGTAACATGAAATTCTGCATTTTAGTTTTCAAAGCAATTTTGTTGGTGTCTTCTATATCCATTAATGATAATGTGAATTTTACATTTCACTCAAGCACTTTTTCTGCTGACAGTTCTTTCTTCTGGAGGTGCTCAAGACATTAAGGGTACCACTCCTCAAATCATTACCTAAGTAGTTTCAAGGTTGCCATAGCTACCCATTATTTTTGAGCATTCTGTCTGAAGGACTGAAGAGATCAGCCAGCTGATCCATATAGTTGAAGATCCATGTTGCATAGCTTTCTCTCTGTCATTAATGCAGTGGAATAAATGTTACATTTTGGTGATATATAGTAGTTACGGATCATTGACACAATGTTGTGTGCCCTACATGGTGTTGCTCACATTGGTTCTTCTGCATTGCAGGCCTTCCGTTACTGCAGAGGTTATATGAGGTGGAATTTGTCTGATCATAATTACTTTACCATGAAATTATTTTTCAGAAAATTGTTTAGAACTAAATGACTGTCTAAATAAAGTTAGAAGCTGTCTTCGAAGCCTTGCAGAAGACATTGTATTTGAGGAGTTAATTATTTTGAGCAGATCAGATCTAGTCTATTGAGCCTTCTTAGGGCTTGAGAAACCTACATGTCAGCATGAGTAGCCACTGTATGGGATGCTGCTGTAGTGCTCTGTGCTGGGCTATGATGCACATTGGTGGATGTTTTAACAGACATAACAGTCCAACTTGTCAATAAACTTTCTCTTAGATGAACAGTTTACTAATATTATCTGTAATTTAAAATATCTTTGAGGAAAATAAACTGTATGTGGACATAGTTATCCTGACCAGGGGACCACTGTAAATCCAGGTGTGAATGATCTACGTAACAGTTAACGCAAGTAGGATCAGGTCTGTGTTGTGCTGCACCGTGCTGCATGTACAGAATGACCTTCAGGCTTTGGCTGAGCTGCACAATTCCCTTGGACACAGGATAAACTCAGGTAGCTCATTGCAACAGAGGAGAGGGCAGGCAACTCTCACTCAGTACCTGCCATTATGCCACTCCTGTGACATTGCCTTTAAAAGCGCACCAAGAAATTTTTATATAAGCATCTTGCATAAACAGTTTTCCTGTAAGAAAATTATATAATATCTTGAAGGACCAAAAAAGGGGAACTTTTCTCCACAGAAGACATCTACATAGTGTGTAAAACTAGTGGGAAAATCCAGCTGGAGTTCATCTGATGCTTTTTTTTGCAGAATGCCTAGCACCTGGAGGGTCAGAAGATTTACTTCCTATCTGTATTTGTCTTTTTAGTTTATCTTATTAAAACTGCTATTTTTTTAAGGTATTTATGTTAGACCTTTCTTACTGACAACCAGAAACTATGCTGCATCATGTTAGTTCTATTTAATATATTTATCAATTATTTGAAAGAGGGGATCAAGTATAACTTCAGTAAGTTTGCAGACACCACCAAGTTG
The DNA here is from genome assembly GCF_000695765.1 of Mesitornis unicolor. Taxonomy (NCBI): domain Eukaryota; kingdom Metazoa; phylum Chordata; class Aves; order Mesitornithiformes; family Mesitornithidae; genus Mesitornis; species Mesitornis unicolor. The sequence goes on along the minus strand of NW_010161713.1, from coordinate 28,847 downwards.
GGTGGGAGTGTTAATCTGCTTGAGGGTAATTACCTGCTTTCTACCCTTAAAGCGGGGTAGAAAGGCTCTACAGAGGGATCTGGACAGGCTGGATCAATGGAATGAGGCCAAATGTGTGAGATTTAATAAGGCCAAGCGCTATGTCCTGCACTTGGGTCATAAAAACCTCATGCAATGCTACAGGCTTGGGGAAGAGTAGCCGAAAAGCTGCCTGGTGGAAAAGGATCTGGGGGTGTTGGTTGATAGCCAGCCGAATATGAGCCAGCAGTGCGTCCAGGTTGCCAAGAAGATAAACAGCATCCTGGCTTGTACCAGAAGTAGCATGGCCAGCTGGACTAGGGAAGTGTTTGTTACCCAGTACTTGGCACTGGTGAGGCCACACCTCAAATACTGTGTTCATTTTTGGACCCCTCACTACAGGAAAGATATTAAGGTGCTGGGGCATGTCCAAAGAAGGGCAACGAAGCTGATGAAGAGTCTAGAGCACAAGTTTTATGAGGGGCGGCTGAGGGAACTGGGGTTGCTTAGCCTGGAGAAAAGGAGGCTCAGAAGAGACCTTACTGCTCTCTACAACTACCTGAAAGGAAGCTGTAGAGAGGTGGGGGTCGGACTCACAAATAGCAAGTGATAGGATCAGAGGAAATGGCCTCAAGTTGTGTCAGGGAAGGTTCAGATTAGATATTAGGAAAAATTTCTTTGCTGAAAGGGTTATCAGGCACTGGATGATTTTTAAGGTCCCTTTCAACTCTAACCATTCTGTGATTGTATGATTGTATGATATACAGGCTTCTCATTTATATGCACTAAGTTTAAAGATAAACCTTTAAAGGTAAACTGTTTAAAGATACAGGGGTTAATCTGATCACCTGGAGCAGATCCCACTACATGATATGTGTAAGATTAAAATTCCAGAGCTTCGAGCAATCAACATCATCTATCCTCTCCATCTTTTTTAAGAGCAAATCTGTCAATTGTCTTTCATGTACAGGTCATGCTGAGTCTTTCTTTTTTTTAGAGTGTTTCATTCCTTCAGCGTTATATAATAGTGTTTGTTATAATAGCTAAATAACTAGTTACATGGAGTGTATTTTTAGGAATATCTGTCTTCCCAGTGTCATTTCAGTGTCTTCTGTTTCAGTGATTATATGCCCTATGTTAGAAGAAACAATAAGAATTTTGTAACATTGTGTATTTTCACACCTACAGAAAGTTAAAAAAATAATAACAGTAACCAGTAAATATGCTTAGTTATAAAAAACTGGATATGCCTATTTTTGTGAATCTCTTGGAGAACAAGTCAGTGTGTTAGGAACTCTAGACCTGGGACACTGCTACTTTTGTGCTGCATTATCTCAGCCTCCTGGTTTAGTGCTTTATTCTGATATTAGGCAGCTTCATCATCCCTGTTGAAATCAACAGTGAAATATACACCGTTTATTTTTGTTGTTACCTTCAAAGTAAGAAACAGAGATAGTTTAATTTTGATCATGTTCCAGCAACACTCACATGAAACATATGCAACACAGTTTACAGATTTCTTAATCTCATTCACTCTTCTCTTTAAGCAGGCTGTCCAGGAGACTGATGGAAGAGTCATGCTGTTAAGTTTATCTCTGTTTGGCTGCCTGCCTGGTTGGCAGGAAAGGAACCAGAAACCTCAGATTCCCTCACAGCTCCTCAAAAGTGTGTTCTCAGAGACCTCTCTGCCTCCAGTCCTGACACGTGGGCTGCTTCAGGAGGGGTCACCACTACCATCCATGGTACTCAAACAGCAGATGTATGAACTGCCCCATAATCAGGGTTAAACTCCCCTTTTTCTAGTGAGTTTTTGGATTTAAGGTTTGTTCTCCAAATAGCAACTAAGCTAAATATTTAATCATTAAAAGACTTCTTACAAAAGAATTAGTTCTTTACTCACTCTTCTAAGTCTTATTATAGAATGTGTTATTTAGAGGGTGGAAAATAGCTTTGACTAAATCCTAAGTTTCATTTAGGATATGACGCTCAGTGCTCTGCTGTTTCCCTCTCCCTGATGCATCATTTTCCTCCCAGCTTACTCTTTTTTCTTTTGTATTCTTTTTCTTTCTGATTCCTGCCTAATAGCCTGGCTCAGACTGCCAAATCAATTCTATATCTTCTATTACTGCTGGGAATATATGACTAGAAGAGCAAACAAAAAGCAATGGCTTAAATAGATTGACACTGGAAGGAGTTTTTCGATCCTCAGACTGGCTGCTAAGACCTTATGCAGTGTCAGTAATATCCATCAGTAAGGTTCAAGTGGAAAAAAAACATTTCCATTTTTTGTCTCCCATACTGTTCTTCCTAGCATTCCATTTAAGATCATCCTGCCTTCTTTTAGAGGTAACTTCAACAATAGATTGAGACTGTCTAACCTGGCTTTGTCTTCATCCCAAGAAAAAGAGGGTCAATATGAAGTGAAAACTACCAGATAAAATGAGCACTTTTTCCTGCTAAAAGAGAAGTGAGTAATGGATACAGTTAACAACCCCTCCCTCCAGAAAAGAAGATTTTCTTGCTTATTTTAATGTGTTTTCACTCTTTTCCCCCTCACTCCCCCATATTTAATGAAAGATTTAAAGAATGTGCACTGGTGTCTGTTACAGTGAAAGTTTCCAGCAATGCTTTAACACGATATCCCAAGCTAGATCTCACATTTTAATACTGTAACAATGAGTAAAGATGCCATTAATGTCTTATCTGAAAAATACCTTTTATCAACACAACAGGAAAAAAAGAGTTCCTCAAATGCTCTGAGCAGGCATGCAAAAAAGATCACAGCTGAGTGTTTCCAGTGGTACTTAATATAAATAACCTATAACCTACTAACCTGTAGTATCTTTGGACACGCAAGGAAAAGGAAGTATTTAAGGGGAGTGCACAGAATGGAACTTGGTTCAACAAGGGCTACAAAATGTATCTTTGCCTTGTTATGTGTTACTAAAATTTCATATTGATTTTAAATAGGTTTTCAGTACTATTAAATATAATACATGAAGTATTAGTGAAAACAAATCTAGCATCAGACAGGCTTTGATGAGGAACTGTTGCATGCAAATTAGTGGCATAATTAGCTAAATGATCAAACTCTGAGATCTCAAACCCAGAACTCCTTATGAGAAATGCATATTTTCTACATCACTAAAAAATGATGAGATTGACCTTGTCTCAAGCATTTACAATTTCATACTATTTCAGTACATGATTAATTGGAAGTAAAATATTGATGAGAGTCATGTTTGGGACTAATATCAGTATGGCTGTGTAAAATTTCACTTATAATCTATGAGCCCATGGAATAATAAACTATTAGAAGTTAATATTTTACAATACAACAAGAGGGAGAGTGACAGATCTGTCCCAGCTCGGAAGATTTAAAAATATATATTTTTTCTAATAAACGTCACAAGGCTATTTCATGGTTCCTATGGAGTATGTGGTTTATGGAGAGCAGCTTAAGTGAATTTCCATTGCCATGGTACCCACTGCAGAACCAACACAGTGCAACACATAGTTTAATCTCCTTTACTGGAACTGCACAGTAGAAGACTTTTAGGCAGCTTTAATCGTAGTTTAGTTCTAAAGCTACACAAATCAGTGGGATTTAATGACACTTCTAGAACCATGAGAATGGAGTCTTATACAATCAGAACTTTAAACCATGAATAATTCTCCCACACAGTGGCTCAGTTTATATTTATCCTTTTTATTCTCCCCTTGTCCACAGCAAACAGGTTGGCCAAGCATGATTTTCCTTTACTAAGTTCATGCTGTCTGTTCTCAGTCACCTTCTGCACCATCACATGCCCAAAAATTACTTCCAAGAGGATTCTTCTCTATGATTCTTTGAGGAACTGAACTGAGACTGCAGTTTTCTGGAGCATCCTTCCAGGCTTTCGTGAAGATGGCTACAACATTTGCATTTCTCCAGTTATTGGGGTCCTCTTCCAGTTTCACAACAAGATGGTAGACAGTGGTCTTGCAAGAGCTTTGCCAGTTCTCTCAACACCCTCAGATACAGCCCATCAGGTTCCATGGACCTGAGTGGGTCCAGGTTCTCTCACGTAACTCCTGGCTCAGTCCTTGTCCTCCTTTTCTCTAACCAATCCTTCAAGTACAAAGGTCTGAGAGAGTGAAGCACTGAAGACTAAGGCTAAGAAGGCCTTATCTGTGCCTGTTGTCACCAAAATACCTACCTCATTCAGCAAAGGACTCACATGTTCCGTGTTCAGCCCTTATAGTCTTAAGTAAGAATTTAGCACCATCATAGGACAGTAAGATTTGGATACATCTAGCTAAATGAAGATAGCTGGATGTGGCATGTGGTCATCAGTGAATGCAAAAACCAGACACTTCATGATGCAAACCAATTCATACACCAGTAGACCCTAAAAGTATCTGTTTCTTTCCATTCCCTTTAAAACTTCACCTCACCCCATTCCCTAAGATGACAAATTGGTGAATATTGAAATCTATGATCAGTCCACCTAAAAAAAGAGTGGTCATGAAGGCACAGAAGTAGTAAACACAGCAGACAGCTGTCTGAAAATGAGCTGAGAGTATGGAGAAAATCAGAACTCCAGTAAGCAAAGGTCAAAGTTAACAAGCCTATGAACTGCTGTAAAGCCCTGTATATGCCCTGCAACAGAACTGGAAGCTGAAGTTTCTTCTTTCTTTCCACACACCCAGCCTGGGTCATATTTTACAGGGTTCCATTCTCAGAAAGACCCATCTGTCATCAGACCCCTTTTTGCTTAATCTTTCTAGTTCTGAATCTACTGAATACTTCTAGTTGCCTTTTTGGCTTCTGCTGCTTATCTCTTCGTTCTGTTGCCCATGGCAGTTTCCAATTTGCTGACAAATATATTTCTTCTCCCGATTGATTCAATTACTGTTGCCTCTTGGTACCTCGTGGGAGGGATAGGTTACATCTCAGAGTAATGTACAATTAATAAAGTGCATTTTTTAAATGCACTACCATTTCTAGGGTACTTTTGGAGGAAATAACATCTCCTTTGGTCTAATTCTATCCCTAATGTGATTTTCTTTGTAATTAAAAGATGAAGTGCAGTGGTTCAAAAAGGCCTTCTATTTAGAATGATGTAAAGAACAAAAGACACCAAATCATCTCTGCTCTGCTGCAAGTTAAAGGAATATCAGTCTAAAACTGCTTGACAGTAACGAAGCTATGTGATGTATGCTAGCTTCAGTTTGGCCTAGCAAACTCTAGGTTCACCACAAAGAAAAGATTTCTTTATAAATGAGGTCAGGAATCCCTGAAAGACCAAACACTGATTCTTCAGCTTTCTTACTAATGTTATGCATAGAAACAGCCTCATAATCCAGTTGGAAATGAAAGGCAAGAAAATGCCTCACCATAATAATTCACAGAATCAGCCTTCTTCCCTTCTTTTTGCTATTATGAGAAGAGTTTCTTGTTGCATACCATCTGCCAGCTGTATGAACAAATGTAACTGCACACACAGATACAGTCCAATGATGGCAACAAAACCTATAGCAGAAGACATACATTAATAAACATGCAAAACTTTATAATAGATTATTTTTAAGCTCTTTCCTCAGAAATTATACATAATAAGGCATATGACTTTTACAGTCATCCTAATGGTTTCATTTCTGTTCTTCCAAGTTGTTTATTTATGTTGTAAGATATTAAATAATTCCCAGGAAGTTAATTTGATGCTTCATTTAACTCATAAAACTAATTCATATAAATGGTGATCAGACTCCATTCACTTATAGACATTAACACCTACACTGAAAAGTGAAATGAAACCAATAATCTTATTAGTATTTCTTTACAGGTGATTCAATATGCTGTGCATTTCCCATCAACTTTCATTGTGCTCTGAAGTGTCTTGAGAACACTGTATGTCTATCAGAGTTGTTTTAAGCAGGCAGCAGTTCTTTGCAACACCCCCAAATTTCCATTAGGTTTCCTATTGAACTGGGAGAGTATGCATACCTAATGCCTTCTTCAGCATACTTTATTTTTGCTATGGTCAAATGAAGTCATTGCAGTGATCAAGGTATTAAATAATTGGAAACAAGTTTATTTCATACATCAGGAAGCCAGTGTTCCTTTTACTTTATTAGACTCATATCAACCAAAGGCAACAATATTTTTTCTCCAGGTTTCTAACTCCACTTCTTATCTGTCCCTTTTTCATGGTTCATGGTATAACCTTGCACTTAAAAGCTATTGCTTATGGCAAGATTCAGAAGCACGTTTTCTGCTTATAATGTAGTAGCAAGAAAAAACCACCAATGTGCTGTAAGTGTGAGGAACTAATGAAAGTTTTAAGTCTGATACTGCCTGAGTTAAGAAATGATATGCACTGCTGCAAAGCTGTGATCCCAAGCCTTTTGTTGGTGTATACAGAATAATCTCTGGCTTCAAGGGTCCTTAAGCAGAGCAAAGTGCTGAGAGGAAAGTATCTGATAAATCAGGATAATGTAGTTTTAAGTTCTGGTATCTCATTACCTGTCATGGCTCTTAGAATTCAAGCCAGGCCTGGGGAGCTGAAAGATATCAAATCTCAAAACTAATCCTGTTTTCTTGTCTTCATTCTACATCAGTAAGTGCTGCCTTCTGCTGCTGCTATTACAGTAAGAAAATTAAATAGGTTTTTCCTTCCTGCCATTGATAAGCAGAGGACTGAGGTGTGGGCTGGAGGGTGCACTCACTCCCAATCAGAGAAAAGTATATGCATACAACGGCATAGCTTCTCTGTTAGCACTAGACATTTGGAGTGCAGCAGAAGCTTACAGTTTATTTCTGTGCCTATGTGTCCCTTATGTCGCTGAAAATCTTTAGCCAAGTTGCTTTCAGACCAAAAGCTATGTATTCCATTTTCGTCACCTCTGTCAGTATTGCTTGCTTTGCTCAGTCACTCATCTTGGGAGGTCTTCTGCCACTAAGATGAATGGTGTGTTGATTCATTGCCCTGTCTCTGGTCCACATGGAGGAGGTACTCAAAGATGTCAGCTTGTTTTTCTTCTGCTGTCCCTCTATTGCTGGTTTGTTTTTTTCCCCTCGTTCATAGTGACATTGTCGTCAGCTCTTCTATTATTTTTGTTTAACTACAGTTACAGAATTCTACATTCCTACTTAATTGTTAATTAACAAATCTCTCCAAGTATTTAACAGATGAAAAGCATCTATTTTAAGTCCTACAGGCTTCTTTTTTCCTCTGTCTTTCACTTTTTTTCTTAGAAGTGTGAAAAAACCCCTTCACTCCATATAAACTCATTTGGCTGGCTAAAATCAATGTCACACTGATTTAATTCACAATCTTAGATCCCTAATTAATTAATGGTAGCATTCTTTAGTACCTGAGGTTTACTGTAGCAAAAGATTGCATTCTCAAAAGCTAAACACTATTACATTAAAATAGTAATAGTAAGGCATAAATTATTATGAACATTGAGACTTTGGAAACAAGAAACAAACCCAAAGCCTGTTCTTTTTTTACAGAATGAGTTTAAAAGGAACAGCAGCTGTGTTAGCTTCCCCTACTGCCTGCAAATGTGATTACATCTGAGTCAGAAGGACCATGCTTGAAGTGAGATATTTTAAGCTCTCTGCTGAAAACTACAACTGAAGTGGAAAATACTAGAAACAGTGAGGTAAAACCACATACACCTTAAAAAATGTTCCCAGGATAACAGCTGCCTTCTGATTACACTTCGTCCTGAATTTGAAAATAATCACACAGTTTTTCTGAAGCCCACTGGACTTGTGCAGAATTTTCTCTTGTTATTTGTCCACTGGAGATTTCAGTTACAATGACTAGTTTTCTGAATCTGAACTTTGACACTTTTTATATCAATGTACTTTCAATCAACCTTGAAGAGTTGGGGAGCTGTCTCACGAAGACATAAAATCACAGAGCTACATAACATGACAAATTGTTTCGCTTGCACTAAGACAGTAACACTACAAATTTTCTGTAGGAATGAAATATAGAGAAAATGTAATTTAGAGTCTTTGATAACTGATCCTCTAGAAGAAGAACATAAAGGGAAAAAAATGATCTAATGTTAAGGTTTTCTTACAAAACAAATTATGGGTACCATGTTGCACACTTAATTTTAGGTACTTTAGATTGCTTAAGCCATTCCTTCTGGCTCAGGAAACTGCTGAGAAGACAGAGGATTAAGTCCTAGCCCTCATAAACTTGAAAGGAAGATCTGCCTTTCTCCTAGGATTTCCAGACAGTGAGAAAGATCTCACCTACCTTAGATGTCTGCAACTGAGATAGTTGAGTAAATGAGAGAGGAAAGCATTTCATGACTGATATGAAAAAACTGTTTTAGAACAAAATTATTCCCACTGTCACACAGTCATATATTTATCATTGACTATAAAGATATCCTTGAATAACTTATTCAAATGTAAATGCCTGTACTGTAGATACATCTATCTGGAAAGATGGATCTGATCCAGACTCTCAACTGAACTTTGATACCTAAAATGGGACAACCATTATATATATATATACATATATAAAGTCACTGAGATAGTCTAGACTGATCAGCTGGGTAGCAGAACAGTTTAGTTCAAGTCTTTACTGTAGTTATTTTTTACTTGCTTTTGCAAAATGAAATACCTATAGAAAAAAAGACTGAAAAAAATCTCATTGCACAAAACTAACATCTTGCCTGGTGGCTAATTAGGACCCCTGTGAAGTCTTGTGCGGGAGAAAGAAGTAAGCATAAGTTCTTAGTTCAAATCAGGCATGGCAGGGGGAATTGCAAGGTGCTTCACAAGCAAGTCTCCAGTACCTTCATCCAAGACTATGGATGCCCACAACACACTTTGTTGCCTATAAACCTACTCTCTGTGCAAGGTATCATTCATAAGTGGTGCAGTGAAAGCTCTAAATCAGCACTTGAGTCAGTCAAGAACTGGGCTTCTGCTCTGTATAAGGTATCCAGATTTATTATTGCACTTGCACAGTGGCAGACACAAGACCAGCAGGAGGGAATTTTTTTACTTAAACAGATGTGCCATATTATATGTCATAAGGTATCAATCCTAGGCTCCAGCAGCCTTTCCAGAGGTGAAAAAAAATCCCCCACAGGTCCTGCATTAGATCTTAATGGAGACTTAACTTAATGGAGATATCTCAGATAGGTCAACTCAAAGATCATTAGCCACTTTTTCCTGTGTTCAATCCTTCGACCTGAATTTAGGGAACCAAATCAAACCCTAATGGTGGCATCCATTAAACCCCATACATATTGTTTTCCACATGTAGATACCAACATACATAGCAGATGTTTAAGCCTCTGCTACAGTCACTGCAGACCTAGTCAGTGGAACCTAGGCAGTGATTCAACTTAAAATATTCAACTTAATGATTGACCAGTTTAGGTGCTTTTGAACCAAGTAGTTAGCAGCCCAGATGAGGGAGCCTACTGGATGTCTGCAGCCAGAAGAAAAGAGAGGAGGTCAGAAGCTGATGGAAGGAGATAGTGCCTCGTTACTCATCTCTTTAAAGGGTACCTACTGTCAGGGGCTTAGATAAGCCAGAAAGCCTATGATGCAGTGGTGGAAGTGAGTTTTAGCAGCCTTCTCAGGTTGGAGGAAGAAAAGAGTTGTAGTAGTTCATGTGCTCCTGTTATATGTATTATTTCCTTGGTCTGACCTCCACAAGTTTTCCTCCTCTAAACAAATCCGAAAAATCTTTTTCTGTGTGTGTGTCTCCTCTTTTAGCAATCTCTCTAAGTTGTTGTCCTGAGATTAGATCATCTCATTCCCAGTTATTCTCACATCAGCTTGAACAATATTGAAAGCATTATTTTGTGTATCTTTTTTCATTTGTTTCTGATAAAAACAGTGTACATAATCACAGTCTTTGTGTATGTCTGTATATACTTGTGGCAACTTTTGAACTTGCTGTCTAATTTCAGTTAAGACTAGAGCTCCCATAGATCATCTCCTAAAAATAGTAAACTGGGTAAAAGAGAAATCAGGACTGAAAATTTGTAAGTTTGCTCAAAATAATTCTTGATCCTGTTTTTAAAATAGGGTATTGAAAATCAAATATGGTATTTTGTCTTACTTCCAAAATTCTCTATGAGAAAGGCTTTTAGATACAGGCACAGATAGTAGAAAAGATCAACATCATTTGATTTAAAGGTCAATTGGCAAAGACACGGGAACCCATAGGAAATCAAGTGACAATGATTTATAATTGAATGTGATTGCAACTGAAGAGCATATGATTGGCATTATAACTTTAACGACTGCAAACATTAATGTAAATAAACAGTTTATATGAGACGTAGGTACACGGGAAAGTTACGGTTTTACCGAGTATTATTTTTTAAAGTCATTCAACAGTAGACGTTCAATGTGCCTTGCTGAGAATGAGTTTCTGTTTCCATTGACGTACTTACAGGGTTTTAAGGTGGATTTCTCCCTTTCATAAGAACTGGTTTCCTTAATATTTTCAAAGGTAGGAGAACTTCACACTTCTCTGAATGCCACTTGACTGCAAGTAAAAATGTTAACAGCTTGTGAGAGTGCTAATTAGAGCATCATAAAATTTATTTGGCTTCTTTGACACTAACTTAACCAGAAGATGAAACTCAATCTGTTATGAAAATCCGAGGATTTCACTTCTATCTTCAAGTCTGAGCAAGGAATCTTAAAAGTCAGAATTCAGTTTTAGCTCACATAATGCTACTTTTCTTCTTACACATATTTTTATCATATTCTTGTATACTTCCAAGTTCCAAAGTCACTTATCGCTGACAGACCTGCTAGGTTTGTACTGGAAAAGATAAATCCCTGTGAGCATTTTCCTCATTCAGCTCCTCTCAACACAAGGCACAAATGCCTACAAACACGTACCCACACCCAATTAATAAAATTAACACAAGATATTAATTGTGACAGACATAAATATGTACATAAATGTTCACAACTATGTGACCCAAATAGTTATAACTTTGCTTTTGCAGCTGTACATACACATACAAATGGGGACACAACTTGTTATTAATTTTTGAGCAAATGTTTCGCTCATATTCATTATTGGTGGTTGTCTCTATAGTGCCTTAAAGAGAGGGTTAAAGATGGAATAATTTTGCTTTCTCGGTGAGAAAGGGTTGAAACTTGAATCAAGGAAGTAGCTGTACTTAAATTTTAAATAACTAGTTAGACCTGGTTAAGAGTATTTCACATACTGGTTTTGGAACTAGGTAAGATGGCACAAAGGTCTCAGGGAAGAGATGCCACCTGCTTCATTTCCATCACTGAAGTCTGCAGACAAGATCTTCCTCTGGAGGCCTTCACAGATACCCAATTCTTCTCATTGATTTTATATATACGTGTTGGAACATACATGGTGTGATCACATACACAAGGCATAGGCACTCTCACAGATATCACCAATTCTCTCTGAGAAACTGGGACTCCACATCCCGAATTCAGACATGGCAACATGTGACTCTTTACGAAATAAAGTTAGTTGGAGAATTAAACTTTCATGTTATGTTTCAGAAACAGCTTTGCATAGCATGTTTCCTGTTTCAGCATCTACTCAGCATAGCTAAGGTACCCTAGGGCTCAGCACGCTGCAGCTCCCCCTGGTTTTGCCATATTTAGGGGTTTGAAAATCTGGCAAACTTTTCCTTAAGAATTCAATTTAGGTCATTTTTCCTTAAATGGGACCCAAGATCTTCTAAAAACCTGATATTAATTGCTCATGTCAATTGCTTTGAAATCTGCATCTGAATATCTGGAAACTATTAAAAGATTACCTTGTTTTTCTTATCACTTACTTTCTCTAGGGAAAATATTGATGCCTGATTTCAATCAACCTCATGTAATTTTAACAGATGAAAAAGTACTCTTAAGATAGATAAAAGCCCATCTTTCTTCTGCAACTAAAAGAGCCAAGTAAATTCCTTAAAAATTATCTGTTGTTTATCTGACTTTAAAAAATGGACAAAAGTAAAAAAGCACAGTTTTGAAAATGTTTAGAAACTTACTTTTTCAAACTGAAAAGCATTATTATTTACAGGTTTTTTCAATCTACATTTTCTGTATCAGGGCTGGAACTGGAAGTATCTTTGGAATATTTGGGGGATTTCCTCATGAATTATTCAGACTGTTTTTCACTACACAGGGAAATTCTCAAAAGCAATTAGAAGGACTTTTAGAAGAAATTTTAAACATTTCCATTAATTTATCTAACAAGCTAATAATTTGTTTATTTTTAATACACATGCATTGGAAGTGACAATGACAACTGGGGATTGTTTTAAATGCCAAATTGCTTAATTAATTTTTGTATTGAATTAAGCATTCATGTTTTAATGCTCAGAAGGCATAGTACATGTGTAGAGGGGCTGTTTTGTCAGTGCACCTGAGTACCAAGATATTTACAGTTTCATTTTTACAATGTAAATCACTATGCTAATCTATATAACACAAAAAACTTAACTTCCATTTTATAAAAATTGTTGTTACTTTTCCTGCTAACAGAATGCATAAGTCCTTTTATGAAGAAACACTGAATAACAGTGTTATGAAAATGTCACATAACCTTTGTTTTAATGACCACTTCTACTTACATATTAGATTCAAAAAATGAGCACTTTTCCTACAATACTGATTTTATTTTAGATAGTATATGGATAATTTGGTCTTCCTGAATACTTTTAAAAATGGTTCTACTGACACTTCTGAAATAGAAACATGAGAAATATCCCTTAAAGCATTATCCATCACATAAGAAAAAGAATTGGTTTTGCTTCCACAAAAATCAAGTACTATTATCTCACCTGCACAGCAACACCAAGGAAAACATTGCCTATGAAAATCGTGAATTGGGCCCTGAAAATTAAGAGATCGTTTTAGTAAAGATCAATGTCTTTTTTAATTGACTACTTAATTTTTTCATATTCATATTTTCAAGCTTTCTTCAAGAACCAGACAGATTAAAATATGTCTTTATTTTAAGAAAACTTGAATATGGTGAAAAGATTGCAGGGGCAAACCTTTAGTAACACTAAATATCCTCAATCTTGAAGACACAGAAATTACATAAATTGAGCTATACAAAATGATTGAATCAAGAACTTCTGGGAAGATTGTATTCAGGAGGTCTAACCAGGGCACATTTCATCAAAACTGACTATGCAAGAGAAAGTGTGAAATTGGCCAGGTGTAAAGTGCTTCAAGTACACAAAGCCAATGAAATGAATTCTCTCCAGCTCCTTCAGCTCCTTCAGCAGCACTGTCTTCGGAAGAGACTATGATAAAAAAGTAATTCCCTATTTATTGATATGTTTTAAGTTATATTTTTAATATCTACAAAGAAAATTGGACTTCAGTACTTACACATGCTAATGTTATGCTTTATACACGTTATGATAAAGTGTATTAAAAGACATAGCTGTATATTTATACACAAACATACAGTCTAAGGCAAGAATATACATGAATTAGAAAACTAATAATTTCTAGAAACTTTCTATCTTCTCAATGGACTTGTGGGAGTTAAAATCATGCACTATGTTATGAAAGAGTGAATGGTTAGAGTAGAAAGAAACAGGAGCATTATTGCATGCTATTTACACTAGAAAGATATTGCTCCAGGACTCATGTGCAAATGAGCTTTTAGTATGAAGAGACTCTACTAGAAAAAGTGAAGCAGCATGTGTGGCTTTTTGCTGACAATTTTTTTTTCTGATCCCATAAGCATTATTATCCCCTTATCCCTAGTTGTCAAAGGCAACAGAAACACTCTTCAGCACTGATAGGAAATTGACAGAATAATATGTGAATCACACCTGAATTTCTTGGTTTATAAACTTAGGTATCAGTCTATAAAGAGGAAATAAAATATTTTATATTGCTGTATTTTTGAAAGTTGTTTTAATCTTTTTTTTTTTTTTGACAGAATAAATATTTCCTGCATCCTTGGAACAAGTTTTTCCCACACCATTGGAGACAGCTGATATGGTCTTGGTCAAGATAATTCTTATTATCACTTAAAAAATACATGTTTTTCTGTCCATGAAAAGCAATTCCATTATAGAACCAATTATCTGGTTTCCTTCTTACATCAGTTCTTTGTGCTATATAGCTGTTGTCATAGAGATACATTTTACGACAAAGCACTTGTAACCTGGAACACCTTTGTTTTCACTGGTAACTGTAATCTTTTTTAAATGTTGCAAGTATGAAAGTTTCCCATAACAGCCTCCATACTTCTCTACTCTAGTAGTGTAAATGGCCTTTAGAAAATACAGTTGTACTTACTCCTAATAGTATTAAAGTGTTGTGGCATCATTTTGCTTCACGTGCATTTAATGGAGGGAAAGCTTTTCTTCAAATTTCTGCAAGCTTTTCAAAAGAAATCCATTATTTATGTAGACATTAAGGCAGTAATGATATTATGTTACCTCTGTTACCTCTGTAACACCTGAGCTCAAAAAGAATGATATGGTATTCAGTTTATAATAAAAGATCAGGGATGGAGTACTAGACAAAACATGAACAATAGAAAAAGTAATAAGGAACAGGCTATAAGACCAAACAGCAATAGACATGCATTTCCTTTTTTATGATAATAAAATAAGGTGTACACATGAAGGCACACACACAGAGGATGCCAGAGTAATTAATTCTGCATCTCCAGTTCTGAGGCAGGTGCCAGCATATACATTTGATTTCTTATGCTCCTAGGAAGGATGTCCCCACTTATACTTGAAACAATGAGAAGCTGCAATAGGCTTTCACAAAACCCAAGGCAAGTTATATCCTAAAAGAGGTTTTATGCAGCTCTGAAGGTTGCATATTTTTAGTGACCAGTAGTAACCATTTATTCATATGTTTGGGACATTTAAGGGTTATAGCTAGCACAGGATAAACATTCATGACCCTTGTCCTAAGGTCATCGAATATTACGTTATGCAGATATTTTAATCAACTGGAAAATATAGACATAGGCATAATGTTTTGGTAAATCCTAGTTATTAAAATCTATTAGTTACAGAAAATGATCATGTAAGACTGTAAAAAATACCCTTTCTAAACTGTGGCACTATTAACTCTTCCGTTTTTACGACTGGATAATGTAAAAACTCCCTCCTTGCCGCTCCTACTCTAGTGCTCTTGCATGTTCCTTGAGACGTGTTTCCCTTAATAATTTTAATTACTATTTTAAGTTGTTTGCAGATGTAAAAAAGTCAGCAGAGTGATGCAGTATTCTAATTCCAAAGTAAATCAAGTTTCATTTGTTAAAAAAAAGAAAAAAAAAAGAAAAAAGGAATTTAAGATTGAATGATCCTTTATGTGTTTCCTTTGCTTAAAGAAAAATATCCCTAGGACCTCTTCATAACTATGACCATTAAGATTGTGTCTCTGACTTAATCTTTGCATCAGGCAATACTAGTCAAATCAACCTTTTTCCCAATTGTATGATAACAAAGTGAAGATTAAGCAAGGTGACCTGCTATCCTTAACCAAGTATTGCTCTGCTGCAGGACCTAATCCATAGGGAAGAAAAAAAAAAGGGAAAGAATAAAAAAAAACCCCAAACAACCAAAAAAACCCCACCAAAACCTAACACATAGAACATGGTAGGTTATTATCTAGCTAAGAAGATATTTTCACCGCATTCCTATTGTCTCTGTCCTTGCATGTGGCTCACTCTTCCATCATTGCAGAAACTCTGCAGAGTATGCCTGGCTGACTACCTTGCTTCATCCTTCCTCAAGCACATAAAAAGGTAGTTGATTCACTGACATAAAAAACAAGTAATTTATAAAATCTAGTTGAATGTCTACATCAATACCTGAAATAAAGGTAAAATCTGAAATCTAGAAAAAAAATCCCTGTATTTTATTTCCAGCCATGCTAATTTTTGTAAACTGTAGGTATGTTCAAGCCTATAAACAACAACTACTTTTGAATCCCTCCAAACTGTGCAACTATACAGTTACCTAAAAAAGCATTTTGGAAGTCTTAGTTAGGCTAGATTATTCTGTGATCTGTACTCATTCAGAATGAATATTTAGAGTTTTGAGTAGTCTTTGTTTAAACAAATCTATTCAAGATGAGAGCCGTCCTAATGAGTAATACTGTGCTTCATGCAGGTACCTCAGCTCCCTAGCTTAAGAACAGCAAAGGAAACAGAGCAGCCAGGAAAATTGTGTTGTAATAGATTTCAGCACTCAAATTCTAGTAGCTTATCATAGAATTAAAAAAAACTGGTTAAAATCCCTGAGGTGCAGGAACGTTTGCCTGTGCACACATATCAACTAGAATAAGACCCTTCCAGCCTTTCACACACTTCAACTCCATCAAATAGCATAGCTTTTCCCAGTTGCTGAACCCTGACATTTCAGAGATGGGTCGTCAGTTCATCAGTTTGCTTAACTGCAGTTAGTTTTTAATGTTTTGAAAACTGAGTTTAGTTTTTATTGCCATTTGCAGCTAGACCAGTTTACTCAAATGTTGATTTTTAACTCATGTAAATAGATGAATGTCTGGCTTCAAGGTAAGTGATACTTGATTCATAGTTCTGTACAATGTCATTCCCTTGAAAGGAACGGCAGGAAATGGGAACATCAAGGATAATTGCTTTGCAATGGGCTTCAGCTCTCAGCTCCACTCTGTTTCAAGATTCAAAAGTAAAGATTAAACCCCAAGGGTATACGAAAGAAAAGCTACTGCCTACCAGTCAAACAGCAGAAGCCCTCTACTCCTCTTTCTCTTTCTCACACTTCAAGAGTAACCTCTGACATACATGTGAGCTAGGTACTGTGAGCATTTGCATCAAAAGCTACCCCCGTGCAGAGTCAGTGATGGATCAAGATTTAATTTGTGACAGGAGTTCTTTGACAAAACAAGTGGAAGAAATAAAACTGTAAGGTTGGAGATAGGGCTGGTTTTTAATCACTTTAGCAGTCTTCCAGAAGGCTGATCTTGGTCAAATTATTAATTTAATTAAGTACCACATAGCAACTATAATTAATGAGTAATCTTATAGCACATTATTCTTCAAACTCAGCCAACTGGTAGGAGGTAGGCAGCACTGCCATTGGCAAGTAAAAGTATTCACTTTTTATGCATAATACAGCAGGTTTGCTGTTCTATCCCTTGCATCCTATTTACATGATGAGCCTTTAGGAGAAAAGATCCTTCTATGATTAACGAGCTTGTTCCACAGCTAAAAGCAGTACAGTCTTCAGTTTGCAGAGTAGAGTTGAGTACCTCTATTGCAATTATATCTCAGGTATCTCTTCATTAGAAAAGCATACTGCAAAACTTGTCACTGTTATGGACTTATAATATTGACAATTGGTAAAACTGGCAGTAATCTTAGACCTGTATTAACAGTGCCTAATGTTAAGCTTTTGACTGAGATGCCTGTACCCATTCTGATCCACAGGAAAAAAGGAATGAGGAAAAAAATTGTAAGCAATATTTTATATTAACATTGAACTTCCTCTTTGCCCTAACAGTTTATCTTCTACTCTATCCATATATCAAAATGATAGCCAAATTTACCTGAGAATAATAATAATTAAAAAAATAACCAATTCACTTTAAAAGCATATCCCAGAATTTGAACAGGGAGAAAAATAATTAAATACAGTCACCTTAGATATACTTGGTTACCAAAATGAAGCATAAATATATTTCTGGGAGAAGCCTTTGATGTATTCAGAGTAAGTTTTCACAGGGAGAAAAAAAATCTAGTAAAATAATAAAAAAGAAGCATGTTCAGATTTAATGTATTCATAACTAACAGGGAAATACATGCAAATCTGCATCTGAGTAATGAAATGAAAAACCTAAAAATACAAAAGAGTATCTGCACACAATTCACTGTCATTCAGGCTGCACAATTTAAAAGAAATGCTGCAGTAGGATTATTGGATAGGGGTTTTCCAGCCTAAAAGCCTAAGTACAAAACAAATGACTTGCATGCTGTGCTTACATTCAGGTAATAGGCAGAAATGGTTGCTCGCTCAGGGGTTCCCACTCCGACTGATTGCAGAGCTAGCTGGTGATCATGAGTCTCCTCCACTTGTACAGCATCTGGTTTGTTCTTTTTCCCTACTGACATGATTTTACTGGCATGTTCAAATAAACATTGTTTGCTCTTTGCCCACTCACTGTTAAGAATTCCAACCATACTTTTGCCTCCCAGAGAAGCATACTTCCTTATGCCAGCCACAAAACCTCCTGGTGGTGGAGGGCAACCTTTCTGGTGTAAGGGCTGGCACCAGATGGCCTGAGGAGACCTCAAAATATCACCTCCCTTCACAGCTGCTTGAAGCCCGAGCAAAATAAAGGGTTAAATAAATTTTTACTAGGAATATATTATCAGAACTGCTTGAGGTGATCAACAAGATCATACCATGTGACATCAAGAAGACATCATACTATACGTTTGATCACTGATTTTCTGAAGTGCTGATATGCAAAACCCAGTAACAATATATTTCCTAGCAGCCATTATGGCCAATAAAGAAAGTCAATGATCGTAGACTGAGTCCACAAGTGATAGCACCTCATATTCTTCTGCAGTACTCTGTGAAAGTTATTTCCTTCTGAATATTAATGTTCTATTAATCAATTCTCTGCTTTCTGATATTTCCATACTGAAAGTTGATGGTGTTCAAAGTTAATGAAAATGGTTCATTAAAAGGTTTAAAGGATTGGTAGAGTGTTTTTTTCATCATCGCTCAGGGAGAATCAATGATGTTTCATCTGATCAGGTTGTTATGTGAGAACCACGGTCAGAAGAAACTATGCTATAAAAGTGACCAAGTCTTTAAACACTTCATGTTGACAACCATCTTGTGATTTGAATCCTAAAGATTCCCTTCTCATAATAAAGGCCACTGTAATTTTCTAACAGGTGCAACATCTATGAAATTGAATGTTTTGGGCACAACAATGCATTGGCAGATTTTGGCCTCAGTGGATAATTTTGTATCTCTGGATACTCTGCAATTTTGTACTCTTGGAAATTAGGCTATTAAGCTTTGACCAGCCAGACAGTTGTACTGAGCTGTTGAACTGCATGTCTTGAAAAGGGAAACTAAGATCATACTGATCTACAGAGCAGTAGGCCAGCACAGCCACCCTAGTGGGAGAAAGGAAGCAATATTAATTTTGAAAATTGCCCTACTTCTACAACAAAACTAATCTCAAGAGAGCTGCCAGTACAATCCAAACTATGTTCATGCTGTCAAGGTGTTAGGATAGATTTAAGTAATCCTGAACTCCTCTGAAGTGGTTCATACAAAGTAATACAAAGACAGAATTTAGAGCATAGCTGCACAATACTAAACATCATGGAGAATACACAAAGCTAAAGCAGAAGGAAAGGGGGAAAAAAGAGAGAGAACCAGAAAGTTATTATGAGAGAAACATATCTATAAAAGCCACAATAGCTTTCTGCAAACAATCGTGCTAATACGAAGAGGGCAGGACTCAGTCATTCATGTTGACTACAGAAAGAAATAAAGGACAAATACAGCATATAAATGTTTTGCTGTAAGTAAATAAAAGCAAAATTATTTTTTAAAAAATTAAGCACCCTAAAATTAGCACTAAAAACTAGATTACAATGATAACTAAAAGTATTCTAGGGGTTTTCTTACCAGCAGGATTTTTTGACTTATTACAGAAAGAATAAAGAGTTTAAATCAATTCTGCCATTAGAAAAAGAGACTTGATGGTCATTTCAGTAATTTCTTTCTGATCTAACAGATTGCATGATTCAGGGTGCACTTAAAAAAATGGTATTTGTGATATACAGTTCAAGGTCTTATGAGAAAGTGAAAAAAAATCAGTCTATTTGTATCATTTTGTGCTGGTCATGTGCCCCTTTGAAATGTTGCAATATCTAGATTACGTACTTAGAATACACATCTAGATTATGGGCTACATCATTCTTCACTTTCTTTGAGGTAAGTAAATCATTATCATCATGAGAACCTAGGAAGAATAATCATGCTGGTTCAGAGGAAAGATTCATCTCATAACAGGCAGTGGTAGAGGCACTAAGAAAGAGTGCCTAATCTGTGGTTTTAGTAATATTCAGCACAAAGTCTTCTTGAGGTGGTGGTTGTATTTGCAATTTTATGTTTAATATACTACTTATTTGAAAATTTTTTTCATAGTCTCTCTTTTAGATACTGCCAACTGTGCCAAATTCCCTTTTCTTATGAGAACTCCCTCTTTTCAGGACTGATATATAGAACTTGAGCCTGAGGTCTGGGGTTTTTTTTTAGTTTTTTGCTTTTTTTAAAAATCCATTGCATTATTCTGCTGCTGTTTCCTTTATTTAGTAGAATGAATACAATCAGTTCATAATCACTTTCACATAAATTGCCTTCCCTAGTTTCCAATTTTCAATCAGTTGTTGGAACTCAGTCAACATCAAATTAGATTCAAATCTAAAATAATTGATCTTCATTATCAACCCTTGGTATTTTCTTTATTACTCCTGTACATTATAAGAACTTTGAAAGTGTTTCCAAAGAAAAAAAAATATCAGGTGTAATGTTTGCCCAACAGGCAATCAAGTAATGAAAGTTCATTGTTATTACCAGTTCCACCTGCTTATATTTATCCTGTGTTCAAAGAAAAACACAATCTACCTGCTAGTGAAAGGATCTAGGATAGACTTCTTCCACAGCATCCCTCAGGTCCCTTTCTTTTGTACTTCACTCAGCAAATCTCACTGTGCTTCAAGAAGACATGTTGCTATGTTCCTCTGTATCTCTTTGGTAATCTTGGAGTCATTTCTATTCTTTTTCTCAGTAAGATTTCAATCTATAGGTCAAACTATAGACCTATTTCATTTTTTTTAAACATGACTTTTTTAACACACTTTGGCACTAGTTCCTGACCCACACTTTGAACTTTAAACTGACTCCTAAGTCAGTGACCTTCTCCTATCTCAGCAGAAAACTCACCATGTTTCTTGGGAGTCATCTTTCATGGAATATCAAGCTGTGATATAGGAAAGAGTTACTAAGTAAATATCAGGAAAAACTGATTTAGAAGATCCTTAAGAATTGTTCTTCATAAGGGAAAGTAGACTCACAGAAAAAGTTAGTTTTATTGTTGAGTATATGATGACAACCTCACCTTTTTAAAAGGTCATTTGCTAAAAGTCACCAAAAAGTGAAGTTTTCCTATTAGTTCTTCAGGTTTTCTTAGCTGACTTTCAAAAAGTTCTGCTCAGGAGCTGTATCAAGGTTTTTACATGAATAACAACTTGGAAAGGACCCCCAGTTCATTACAAAAATGTACTAAATTAATGAATATGTTTAAAACTGTTCTGTGCTTATGCTGGTCATTTCAATAAACAGCAGTATTTGTCTAGGGAACTGCAAAAGCCTGTACTGCAAAAGCCTGTACTAAACGTTACATAAAACAGTCTACCAGACAGTTACAAATAAGCTAAATAGCTATGAGCTGCTGAAACTTTGTTGAACTGTGAAAAATTCATTTAGTTTCTAGACTTATCTTTGCAGCTCATATGGAATAGCCTACATAAAAAATGAATGCTAGAAAACAGACGCACCAATAAAACTACAATGTTCCCAGTGTTAATGTAAGAGACCGAGACATGAAACTCTCCCAAAAGGAGAGGAATTTTGAAACTGTGAGAAGTAACTTCTGTCAAACTGTGAAATGGCTGCCACCATCCTAAAAGAGGACAGAACAGTAATGTGGAATTGTGCCATTAAACAAAAAAAGGGCACAAAAAATGCATAACAAACTCCCAGGAAGGCCCACAGGACAGCTGTAACATTCTGCACACTATATGTACATATCACATGCTCTGAAAGCTACAGATTATGAAAGATTTTATTCCACATTTTTGGAAATTACTGAGTCCCTACTAGTGCTCAACCTAGCATCATTATGGTGATAATGATGGCAGTTCTGCGAATGTATCTCTTTAGAACTTCCTTTTCTATTTATTATATCCCTGGAGATTTAATAATCATCATAGTTGAGGAATACACAGACCCTATACAAAAAAAAACCCAAAACTGTAAATAGGCAGCCAATTTTAAACAAAGAAAGCAGAGTTTACAACTTTAATTCCATTTAAATGTGAAGAATGACTGAATTCTTAATAAATTAGAAAAATCCAACTCTCATTGTCATCTGTCCCCGTTTAAGGGTCAGAGAGAGAGAGAGAGAGAGAGCAGGAGTTGATCTCTATTGCCCCTACCCCTCCCAGGGGGAGGATTAAGAAAAGGGAATAGAGAGAGAATAAAAAAAAAAAACTGCTCCGCACAAGGTTGGAAGTTGAGATTGTAACAAGTTTAATGAAGACAACAGGGGAAAGGAAAAGGGAATTAATAAGAGACAAAGGATATTTATATACAAAACCCGATCCCAGTAGTCCTGAGTGGAAATGTCCAAGCAGTGCCTCGTGGCTGCCGCGACTGCTGTGACTCGTCAGCAGGGACCGCAGCGGTGTCGGGAGCGGATGGTGGTGGATGCTGCCGAGCACGTGGAGCTAGGCCCAGCCGTCCCGAGATGCAACAGAAAGCAGCCCAGGAAAGCCCCACGAAAACCTTGGTTTTTTATAGACTGTGGCCAGAAAGAGGAGGGAACAGTACTGATCTCTGACCCTCCAGGGTCCTACAGACTCCATCTGTCCTTCCCTTTCAGGCTGGTAACCCTTAAACCATAACATCGTCTCAAGATTAAGACTTATTTAGTGACAAAAATATATTTAGACTCAGTTTTTCCCACATTCTCAAAAAAATTTGGGAAAGATTTTTCTAGTCATAATATTAATGAACCAGGTCTAGTCAAATGTTAAATAAAATATATATGAAAACCACATTTTGCAACCAGTACAAAAGTTACTAATTTGCAAAAAATATTTTTAAAAACAGACCAAGTTGTCATCCTCTAAATCTAATAGAGTGAAACCAACTTTTCAAGCAGTTCCTTCTGATATTATTTTTTGACACAATAGAGAACAGAGGAAATGTGATATTAGATACTTTTTTAGATAAATAGTAGGGATAGAAGTCATGTAAAACACACAGAGTAGATGAAAAAGAAATGCTACTATTACTAGGAAGGAAGGAAGGAAGGAAGGAAGGAAGGAAGGAAGGAGAAAGAAAACTCTCTGTCCTGCTCTGTTAAAGCACACAAGCCCAGGATTTCCTCTTACCAAAAGAAAATGCAGTAAGGTTTAAGAAGAGGAGGAGACACTGATGGGTTTTCAGGTACAATATCAGTTTCTAGACCTATGTTTGCAAGTTCACACAGAATAGCTCCACTGCAAGACTGGAAGTTGCAGAGCACTCACCCAGAAACAGTATTTAGAAGTGCTCCAGACCCACCAGTTCACAGTACTTGCCAGGAAGCTGAGCATAAGGTGCCAATGGAGCTCCATAAAAGGCAACAAGGGTGGAATTTTTGCCTTTCTCTGGCCATGATAATCCCCCAGAAATCACCTCAACTAAACTCCACTAAAGAAGTGCAAAAGCCCACTGTGTCTTCTAGACCAGCCTGGAACAAGGCTGGGTGCTCAGGTGTTCATGCAAAGGTCCTGGAGAGAACAAGTCCTCTTATTACGAGATCCTTTGAAAAACTGGTGCCAAGCAAAAGGGATGCAATGTGTAAATTGCTCTGACAATGGAGTGCTTCTCGGCAGTGTGTCCCTTTCCATTCTATAGTCATGGATATGAAAGGCAAAGAAAAGTGCAAGATGAATTGGAGGCTCCAGTTTTATTTGTCCATTCCAGCACTTGAGGAATTGTTAATTCTAGGGCAATCCTGACCAGGGAGCTGAAATGGCAGCTTCAGCAGCCCTGGGAATATGAGCCAGTTGCCTGCTTAAAAAAAAACAAAGAGACAACCCCAAAACCCCACAACCAACCAAACAAAAAGCCCCAAACGAGTAAAGGAGAAAGGGATTTGGGAAGGTCAAGGAAAGCTCAGGGCAGATTAGCAGCCTGTGAAGGTAATAGTGCCTTACAGATTTCCATGCTTCTCTGTCATTTGAGCCACCCACCAATTCAGTACCATGGTCCAAGCACCAAGGTGCAAGAGCATTTTTGCAGTGCTGCTTTCTCTATAAAATGATTCTCCACACACAAACTGCAATCCTGATAGTGACCTGTACATTTTCAAAACATTCCTCTGCATGATACCCTCTTCAAAATGTCAAGGCTATACTAGAGAAACTGCTTTCTGAATAGGCCTGTAACCCACAGCCTTGAGGTTCAGGTGTCTGTGACTGAAGATTGAGTTTTGTGAATCATAGCTCTGTGATACTGGCTTGGTTTTACAAAGCTATAGTTGCTTGAGCTGTAAGACAGTATGTAGGGTAAAGCTATGCAAGACAAAAGTGAAAAAATAGAAAGAATGTTGAGAGGCTTGTTATCAACCTAAGGATTTAAAATACCTTTATGAAAAGATATAAAAAACTAGGACAGAAAAGAATAGTGAATAAGAGGAAAAGAAAACAAAAACAAAAACAACAACAAAAAAAACCTAAACCAAACCAAACCAAGCCAAAAAAGTTCAAGGAGAAGATTGTCCCAAGGAATAATGGAGGTTGACTTTACTCTAACTGACTGATGCCTTCCAGCTAACAGGGGCTCATCAGGTGGCTCAGTGGGAGTGAGGAACATATTAATGCTTAGGTTAGCAAGATAACAATCCTAGTCATCTATTATTACTGGATAAAATTTGTCAGGCGCTAGCAAGTTACATGATCCTGCTTGTAGAGGTTTTTTGTACATTGTGAAAGATGCAAAAACAAAAGTGGCTGGGTGGAGGGAGGATTATGGACCTGACCATGAACAACTAAACTAGGAGGTAGAGGACACTGTTTCAGCAAGACTGTCCTTTCCCACCTGGCCTGCGGAGCCAATAAAGGGGTCTGAGAGGGCTGCTGGCTGCATTCAGTAGTAATTACAGTGAGGACAGAGAAATGTATTCTCAACATGAAGTCAGTGCCAAGCCAGTGCTTCTTCCTGTTCACTGCAGGGAGGTTCACTGCAGGATGCTCTCCAGGCCCAACCCAGTATCCCAAATATTCTCCCTGTAACCTGCTGCTGTGGTACACAACCACTGTCAAATGAGTTCTGATGCAGACTCCACAAAGAGGGAGCATTCAGTGCATAGCAAAGAAAAGCTAATTATTTGTGTAGGCTATATATAGCACTACTGCCAGCACCCATAAAATATCACTGACTTGACCGTCCTCTGCCAGGTTGAAGACAGACCTCAGAAGGCACTTCTCATGGCTGAGCATTATAAATGCTGAATAGCTCTACAGTGCCCCACACATGCTTGCATGAGCCATGTTCTTGTGCTAAGATTGGCATCATCCCAGGCTCAAACATGACTACTTGTGAGCTGCATTTACATTACCTGTAAAACCTAGTCTTAGTTAGGTTAGCAGAGTTTTAATAGAAATGTGTGGTAGGAGATGCTGTCAGTGAAAGTTGTTGAGTTGGGAGAAGCTTTATCTTCCAGCAGCTGTGGTCAGTTTAGCAAATAAAAGAGAGAATGTCCTACCTGGACCATGGAGTTCATGGGGGACAAATACAATTTAAACTGAAATAAGATAAAGATGTCACCTGGGGGTTACTTATTTATTTTACAGAACTGAAGTTCTACTCACAAGCAGGGCCTCTGCCTTGTTTGATCTTACAAATAATTTCATAAGCTCTAACAGATTTGTATGCAGTGAGTAAATTTATAAACTTATGTGCTGCAACTTTTTTCTTATAATTTTTTCATAGCATTTAGCAAAATAAGTTCCTAATTTCTGCTACTGTTTTTGACATTTTCCTGAATTACAAATCATTGTGTTATACAGTATATAGTGAAGCCAAGAAGGGTTCCGTGGAATAATGTTTTATACAGTCTTTATATGCACATATACATATATGCAAAATAATATAATCTCTCAAGAAGGCACACAAGTATGCAATTTGCAGAAGTGTTGATCCAGTTATCTTTAGTACAAAAAAGGACATGAAGTGGGACAGTTGGTTAGTGAACACTCATAATCAAGTTTTGCCCTGTTTTGCTTTTTTTAAAATATAATTATTTACAGTAGCACTTCTGCTCAAATTGAAGGCAAGTGTAACAAATGGAGTGCAAATAAAAAGATGAAAAACCTTTAGCTGTTAAAATGTGCACAGAAAACCTTCACTTTTGAACCATTCATCTCATTGTTGCTGGAGGTGATGTTTTTGAGGCAGTGGGGCAGTGATGAATGATGCACAATGATAACTGAAGAAACTATTGAATCAGGTGCAGGGAATTAAAGTCACACTGTCTGTGCAAGTCACTAAGCCTGGGGCTTGTTCTGATTACAGACTGAGGACTACGAGGCTTAGGGTGACCGTATGCTTTCAGGTACTTACTTGCTATCATTTACAAACCTGGGGGATCATTTTAGTCATCAGCTTTGACTTTTCAGTTCATGTTTGAGGGTTTTCCATTTTCTTTATGTAATCTCACCTTTTTTCTTCTTCTGTTCAGATCTGATATTATGTTTTTCACTTGCATACAGCTATCAGAGGCCTCCAGGAACACCTGAATCTTTAGGACAAGCAGGCATCAGTTCATAGAACTGTAAACTTTACAGGCATTAAGTTTGGTACTCACATTTGGGAGCCTGCAGAGCTGAGAGTTGTTGGTACAGTCCTCCAGTCCTGCTTGGTATACCTGAGCGTATTGTTACCCATCTCCTTTGCATTCACCTCTGTGGCCACATTCACTTACGTGATGCATCATCTCTTAAATAAGAAAACAAAAAGCAAAAGACATCAAACTTTAGGCATGTAGATTTTAGTTACCAGATTTGAAGCCAGCCACCCTAAGCTCCCCTTATAGAGAATGTGGAGGTACCTCTCAATTAGACAATTCATCTCATGTATCTGAAGTATCTAACTGAGATTGATGAACAGTGACAGTCAGACACTTCCAATGATGGTACGACTGCCTGTTTTTACTATAATAGTCCAGTGTCTCCTTTCCCCATAATACAGAGTCCACAAGCAAAAATACCCGAATAATCTTCTCCAATTTGAACCATTTGTGAATCCCTCAGTTAAAGAATTTGCATCTCCTACTTTATGAGTTTAAAGTAGTCAAAGGTGAGGGACAGGGTGACCTATACCTTGTGTGCTAAAGCTGGGCTATTAATCAGCTGGAAACATCAGAAGATGCTGGTGGAGAAAAAGCAAATTACAGCACAGCTGTTGTTTCAGTGTTAGACATGCAATTTTAATCTAACATGCATGGCTGAATTCAAGAAAACACTACCATCATCTTTCTACTTGGTGATGGTGTCTCAGGCAAAATGAAGACAAGATCAGTGGCAAAATGCGAAGTCCAGGGGTTCCAACCTCAGAGGTTAGGTACCAGCTCTGAGTCTGGAGGTGCCAAAGGTCTCCCCTGCTACATCACAGAGCAAAGTGCTTCACTCAGTCACAGCTGAATTCTGGTAAGACCACACTGGATACACAGACTTTTGCCAGAAAAATGTTTTTTCCCCATACAACACTGTAGGGACTGGTCTAGTTGGCTGGTAGGTGACTACCAGGTGACTCCTGTGACTGTGCACTCAAAAGAAAATCCAGCTAAAAGATCTTGAATTTAATATGTCAGATTGCAGAGGATTTGCACAACTCTTGTTTTCCTGTTTCTTATTGACTGTGGCATGCAAACATCTAGCATTGTGTCTGTTTAAAACCCCAACACACAGGAGTTGGGTGCCAAAGTCTTCCACTTCAAGTACAGAGGACCAACAGTTCAGCACTGTAGTACTAAATATCATAGTGCTTATCAGGTTTTTTTTTTTGAGAACTAATATTATAAAAACATTCTAATTAAAAGTACAAAGTTTAGGAACTTAGCAAGTGATGGAACCTACAAAACTTTATTAATTCTGAAACCTGATTCATCTGTCTGGCCAATTGTGTAGCCAAAACTGCATGTATAGGACATGATTCTTGATGAATGAGTTCTAAAACAGCGTCCATCTTTGAAGAAGATAAAGTAAATTACAGTTGATTCAGTTATCTCCTTGTCTTACTATGATGCAGCAAAAGTAGCCAATCAACCTTTCACAAGCTCATTTTACAGAAACATAATCTAGTTCATAGGGAAGTGACTCCTGAAGTTATCAGGGCAAATTAACAGATGGGTCAGAGGCTGGTATGATCATGACATCTGTTCCAAATAGTCTGTGACAAAATTACTGTTGATTTCAGTGAAGACAGAACTTCATCCCGAAAAGCATTGCTCCCAAATATCAAAATACATACTTTTTTTGTAAATATCAGTGTGCTATTTAATTTTAAAACTCCGCATTTTGCAGTCTGTACTTTCAGATATAGAATCATAATGGATGAGTTTGACTCAATATGAACAGCCAAGGAAAGTTCACAGGTTTTCTTGTGCCTAATTTCAATATATTGGTCAGCAAGTTCTGTCATTAATGGTGAAAAGAGATAAGCTTAGGATTTAATCTTTATATAAAGGCACCATTGTACTCTTCCAATAGCATGCACAGGCAGTTAATCAGAAACTAGTAATGTATTTCATTTGTGGTTGCCCTGCTGTAAATTAAAAAGTGTAACGTAAATGAAAACAGTACCAAAGGCAGCAAATCGCTTATTATTCCGTGGAGCAAAGCAAAGATCAAAGTACATTTGTTTTCTGTTCTTTTCCTGACTACCCAGAGAAAGACTTTAGAGCTCCAAAATATATTCTTTATTAATCATTATAGTTATTAATAATATAT
>NW_010161712.1:0-773 GCF_000695765.1 Mesitornis unicolor | reverse complement strand
AAGACTAGAGAGACACCGTACGGATTTGTATCGACAGCGGTATCAAGAGTTAGAGAGAGGATGTTGAGGGGGTCGCAATCACAACAAGAAAAACTTATCTACACAGTTGCAGATAAGCAGGCACTTCTTTATTTGCAGCGCTGGGGAACACAGAGGGAAGCCCCTCAAAGGTGTGTTCCATTGTCCGTACATTTTCATAGTCCTGTTATACAATTTTAACAAAGCAAATCATATGATCATGCATATGCATAAGATGATTACATAAGAGGATTATATGTTCTTTTACCTATCACCTTGATTGATTTCCCATTGAATTTACCCCTGTACTTTTGTCAAAGAAAGGCTTTTGGTCCACCAGTCCATTCCCATGAGAAAGCTTTGGTCCACGTCCACTCTCAAGGAAGTTTCGGTCCAAGTTTCGGTCCATTCTTATGGTGGTCTCAATACAGTTGTTACCCCTCCTTTCCATTCTATTATTTAATACTCGCTTCGGACATTGTTTGTGCTTTTTCTCAATGCTTACACATCTTGCTTAATTCTGCAGTTTGAACAAATATCTATTCTAATTACATAACCTATTCTAACTTACCTAATTATCAGCCCTCCCTTTGATTGGTCAAAGTGCTCTCTTTTTTTTCTTGTCAGCTCTACTGCTGAAACAATCACTCACCCTAACAAACTGGTCAGAATTCCCCAACTGGCCAAAATTTTCTTATAACAAGGAGACAGCTCCTGAGAAGCTTCAACTGAAAGGTGGAAATGTTATTTTCTGT
>NW_010161711.1:99811-101218 GCF_000695765.1 Mesitornis unicolor | reverse complement strand
TAGGTCATTCCCCAATTTATACTGGAACCTCAGAGCAAATCTCCACTCTGGCTATACAATCTGGGGAGCAACAGGACAGGGGAATCCCAACCTGGCTTTGATTCCAGGATCAATTTTCCTAGGTCTGTTGTTCAGTTTTCCAGCATGGCCCTTCACACTTTTTCTCCTGTGCTGTGTGTCTCAGAGGTGTTGCCTTGTTAACATCCATCAACACCATCTCACCACTCCCCTTCCAAACTATCCTCAGTCCTCCCCTCTACAGTGAAACCAGCCAAGCACCCCTTCCTAACCAACTAGAGCCAGGGATGAAGGACAGGCAGTTCTGTCTGTCACCTCCATGTCTTACTGCTGCTTGTTCTCCCATTTTTTCCCCATCTGAACCCATCTGTTATCTTTTATGGGTACAGAGGAACTGTTTTCAGGCAGTACTCATCAGCATGTAGCCCAGTAAGGAACTTGTCCAAAAACTGAGGAGAGAAGCACTTCTTTTAAATGTTTTCCTTGAGGTTGGCAATTAATGTCAGTTCTAAATCTATTCCAGAGCTGCTGCAGTTAGAAACACGTCTTATCTTGGAATCTCCCTTTTTCAGAACTGTAAGGCATTTTGGCTCCATTTATGCTAGTTTTGAAGACATTTACTATGCATCAAAGAGCTATTTTAGATCATTGTAAAGGTTTCTAAAATCTCTCTCCTTGGATTTTTTTTGCGGTTAAACTCGTGACTGCAGAACTGGAAGAATGAGTGTTATTGAGCTTGTGTAGGAGGGTTTGAATGGACAGGTTGTGAAATTAAACCAGCACTGGGGGGTGAGAGGGCCAAATTACTTTTTCTTTGTTCACTCTCCTTAAGGAGTTCATTAGTGAATTTGTCTGCTGTTTCTTTCATTCATTAACTTCCTCAATAGTGTTTGTTGGCTAATTACCTGAGTTAGGACCACAGAAATGATGTATTTCTTATTGGCTGGGAAGTGGAAGATACAAATGCAGGGGGAAAGCGGTATTGCTACTTATTCAAAGAAGGCAGGGATGCATGTGATAGTTCATTTAAATGCTGCTGCGCCTCAGGAGTGATCATATCTCACTCATATGCCTACTGGGAAGTTAAAAAAAACCAAGCAACTTTATAAAATGCTGTATCACTTCCTTTGCTGGGCCTTCAGTGAGCAGTTGAACTAGGCATCTTTAAGGTCCCTTCCAACCCAAACCATTCTATGATTTTTCTCACATCAACTCTAAGTCCCCAAGCCCTGAAGCAACCCATGGGAAAAAACCCTCTCCTTACCCTGTGAGATAGCTGAAGTGTGACCGTGGTTGTTGACTGACACCTGAAAGGAAGGCAGGTAAGGGGAAAAATACTGTAGTAATTCCAATGACAAATGACAATACAGATCATCTTTAATTTAATGA
>NW_010161711.1:96094-99780 GCF_000695765.1 Mesitornis unicolor | reverse complement strand
GGAATGACATTCCTTGGATTTACACAAGTCCTTGCTCTCCACTTCCATTCCTCTTCAGATGATTGACTGTTTGGGCTTTGACAGAGCAGGCTGAGAGAGTCAGCAGACCCTTTTCTTCCCTATCCAACAGGATAAGGACATTGCTGTAGGACATTGGCAACCTGGTCTAACTAGTTGTGGATACTTTAATAGGCATTGCCTGGGAGCACAAACAGCTTCATTAGCTCTTCTCTGGCCAGCAGAGCTCTCTTCTGGGATCACTGACCTGCAGCTTCCAGCAACAGGTCAACACCTCTCTGCTCATAGTCCAATCCCTTTCCTGTGATTCAGGACATGGCTGTAGGCTTATTAAGCTTGCTGTGCCCTATGACTTTTGCCATCCCAGTTTGTGATGGTAAACCATGGAAAAGAATGTAGCAGCCCTCTGTGAACTGGATTTGTAAGGAAACTGTAATTTTTTCAGTTCGAGTGGGGTGAGTATTGATGATTTCCTACACAGACTACATGAATTAGCACTTTTCAGCATTAGAAATATTTCACTAAGAGGTATGCTGTAGTCTTTCATCTCTTGGAAGGGACAAAACACAGATTCTCCCCTCTGTGACTTTGTACAAGGAGTGGGTGTTATCTTCTTGTTTTCTTTTCCTAAATATTAATTCATAACCTACATGATCCATGGCCTGCAAAGATATAGATTATTTTTTCCTTACTGAAAGCAGTCCAATCAAGTTTCCAGTAGTTGCACCACGGCCTGGACAAGGCCCTAGCATAGGGCCATGTATCATTTATCACGCTGACAATTTCTGTGTGGGCTACCACAGGCAGCCTACCCATCTATGGCTAGTTATGTTAGGAGATGCTCTGTTTTCCCTGTACTGTGCACCAAGATAACAACTAACACAGACAAAGAAAGAATCCAGTAAGGTAGTTTTCAGATGGTAGGCAATGGCTGCTTTTGAGCTCATCTTAGTTTTACTTCACGTCTTTCTTGACTTATGTTTATTCAGGTTAGTGTGACTTCTCCCTACCCATAAGCTGCTGAGATCACAGTCCAGAGGCTCTAACATTTATCATTCCTCATCTCTCCATCTTATTCAGAGCCATGCTAAATGCCTGGCTGACTGAAAAAAGAGCTTCCTGGGAAAAATAAAGATTCATGTATGCTCATATTCCTACCAATAAACTCCCTCTTAGTGGAAGCCTTAAGGAGTGGCCTCTTGTGAACAGGGTTAGCAGCAATATGAACATGGACAGTTGTTGCAAGGTCTTTGCTTTACCAGAGATTTCGCTGCCAAGCCTTTTGACCTGGATGGGCAAGCAAACACAGAAGAAAAAGACAGCTGCCGTCCTGAGGAGCTGGTACTCAAGTTAACAGAAACAGTCCTATTTGTGTTTCTGCTCCTTTCCCATGAGGCATCAGTGGCTGAAACCTCCCCAGGTGCCTTGCTGAGGGGCACTGTGGCAAATGCCATGAGATTGGTGTCCATGTGTGGTGGCAGCCTGAGAGGCTGTGGCAGGGAGACAAAGCTACATCAGCCCCTATGGAGGGCAGCGCAAGGTGGAACCATTGAGGCTTTTACTGGTTGTGCATAACCAGCTGAGGAGCAAACAATTCAGTTTCCTTAGAGCAGTTACAGAGTGTGAAACTTGTATAAAACTGCCAGATATCTCATTCCTGATCCGACTTCCCCAGCCTCAAGGCCGTTTGATAGAGAATAGTCTGGATTCTCCCAAAGTCCACCTGACAGTCTAAAGATACCCACTTAGGCTCAAAAAGGAGTGTAGTTATTACAGTGGTAATCACAGCATAAAAACCGGTCTAGAGAAAAGCAGGTAAGTATTGATTGCAACACCCAAGTTTCATGTCACAGCATAAAATGAAAGGAGATTGGAAGGCTTGTCAAATATGCCAGTCTGATTCTCCCTAGAGGGTGCTAGAAATTCTCATTGAGTCTTAGAGAATTTACTATAGCCTGGGAAGTTTAGAAGGGATAGAGAATACAGAAGAGTGCCTATGTGCTCTGTGTAATTGAGATGGTACACATATAATGTGTTTATAAACAGCTGTAGAGCTCATTGCCATGGAAAGTTATTTAAAGACGAGAATTTGGCAAGACTCAAGCAGTTTGTGTGTTCCTGAGGATAATGTGAACAAATCTGGATATTCTTGTTATTCACAACAAAAATATTGACAAGGATGTTAAACTTCATGCTTTGGGGCTCAATTACTAGAGATCAGGATGAGACATAAACTGAAAGAGACAGATTATCTCACACCCTCGCTCACTCATGTATCTTTCTCCAGTGCATGAGGTCTCCTTGTAGGGCTGAACACTGAATATGAGGGAAATAGAGAAGGCATGAGATTCAAGATGACCATATAGTTCACAGAGGCAACTTTGATCTTCATATCCTATGTTTATTTGCCTCTTATTGCTGTCTAAGCCCTAAACTTTGCCACTGCACTTTGTGTTGCACAGGAGAAGCCAGTTTATGCCCAAAGAAGATAACAGACAGAAAACACACAGCCAGAGTCACCACAAGTCAACCCTGTGGGCACTAGGTAGTGACGAGTGGAAGGGCATTTACTGGTTATCTGAACCGTTTGGATTTAGCCCACCTCTCTGCTGCACTCTTAAGACTTCAATAAAACAGTTGTGAAGAGAAGGAGTGTTGTTTTGGGGCAAAGTAGGAGTGGTATTTATTTTTGTTTGTGCTTGGTGGGGTTTTTTGTGGTGTTAATTGTGCCAGCTCTTCTCATGTCACCTCCTTCTCCCCTTCTAACTGCTTTTGCCTGATCAGGAAATTTAAGATTTACAAAGTGCTTGTTTGACCCTGCATTTTAGGTTGCTGGGGGGCAACTGATGATTTTTAATCAGGTCTCTTTTTCCTCTTTTTTTTTTTTTTTTTTTTTTCTTCCTTGCATACTCAAAATACTCTGGCAAAAATGTGGTCTCATCCTCCACAGGGACCTCTCCCTTTGCCTTGTATACACTCCCTGTTTGTTTTAGACTGTTCCTGAGATGCATTTTTCTCTCTTGGTCTAACCTTCATCTTATTCAACATTATAAATGGATAAAAAAGAAAAGGATGCTGGCTTACAAAGACCCTGGGAAAAAAGCCAAAGTTTCAACGTTTTCAGGGCTTCTCCAGAAGGCATCCAAAGTTGTTTCAACCTCTATTTGCTTCCTACTTCCACCAGCTCCACATTTTTTACTTTCTTAGAAGTCCTGTCTTATTAGTGCATGAGCCACAAACAGGAGCTCCGCCGCCTCCTTCCTCACCTTTAGTAAACTGAAGTCCTCAATGCACTCTCTCCCCAACACACTGGAGAGCTTTGATTTCTTACTTCTGTGCCCAGAGACGCATACACTACACAGAGATCCCTCCTATTGTAACAGTGCCCCATCCGGCTCCTGTGGTCTGCAATGCTGTTTCAGTACAAACACTGTCGATCCATGAAACATTCATTTTCTAACAGCTTTGATTTCTCTCTCCTGTCCCATGGCAGAGAGGAAGAGCAAGGCCTCCTAAGTATTTTGGCATTTCTGGGGAACAGGCAAATACACCCGCTGTAAGGAGGTGATTTGCCCCGCTGCCTTCAGCAGTGGTTGAAGGGCAACATCTGGAGTCTTCTTGTCAGTGGCAAGAATTTCTGTCCTGTTGCCAGGAACATATGGCAGTTG
>NW_010161711.1:81588-96063 GCF_000695765.1 Mesitornis unicolor | reverse complement strand
GAATCCCTGCCACATAGAAATGCTGTTCTTTTCAGCAAGTTGGAGTCTGGTAGAGTTGCATCCATTTTTCCTTCTCCCAGATGGATACCACTTATAGTCTGCCACATCTGTAAGAGTCTTTTCCATGGCATTTTAAAGGCTGAGCTGGTTTGTATCCATGTGAAAACTTTTACATGGACAAAAGAGCAGCATTTTTCTAGTTCATTACATGCTGTACTATTGCTGTCTTTGCAGTGCTGTACAGTCACTACCTCTATCCTCAAGGCTAGTGCTTCTCAGTGGAGACATTTCTGATGAGTAGGGACATTCAGGAATAGTTAGCTGCATCCTTCTCTCCCCTCCTTCCATGAGCCAGTCTTTCAGGAGCACAGAAGGCTGGAGGTGGGAGTGAAAAATGAGCAGCTAAGAAGACGAGAGTTCAAAATCTTCCGTAATTAACGACAGGAAAAGGAATTGCCATGCACTACCATAAGTACAATCTCAGCAGCAGGTTGATGAACCTTACCCAATTCTCCACCAGTTCCACCAGCACCAACCCACTGAAACAAGGGACTTACATGACTAGGATGAAAAGAAGAAAGGTCTGCTGCCTACCCTGCCTAGTGTGGTAGATACTGTCCATCTTGCTCTCCTCCCTACCAGCCTCCCCTGTGCTCCAAACGTGCCATCGAGCGCTCTTGTATCGTACCTATAAGTAGTCAACTGCAGCAAAACAAATTGTCTGGAAAGAACGTTTCTGAGTGCCAAACACTGACAGTGCATGTGTTATTGTGTCTCCCTCTAGTGATCTGAACTAACGAGTCTGCTTTGGGTCTCCTGTGCTTGGAGCTACTTGTTCGGTGACAGCGTCTCTGGGTTCA
This sequence comes from Mesitornis unicolor, assembly GCF_000695765.1. Classification (NCBI taxonomy): domain Eukaryota; kingdom Metazoa; phylum Chordata; class Aves; order Mesitornithiformes; family Mesitornithidae; genus Mesitornis; species Mesitornis unicolor. The sequence continues at coordinate 95,203 of NW_010161711.1, read as the reverse complement.
CATGGGTGAAAGGCTGATATTTTAGGACTGGGTCCCATTTTCCCTGCCATCTGAAGGTCATATTCCCCACCAGCAGCTCCGTGTTTACAGCTGCAGTTCGCATCTGAAAATTTAAATGTGCTTGTAAAGATACAGAGAGGTTGAGTGTGAATTAAAGAGAGAAAAAATTCACAGCATTTTAAATTTAATACTTTCAATTCAAATATCCTTAAGAAAGCTATCCTTAAGAAGAAAATTGAAAGGCTGCGGGTTTTTTTTTCCCCTTGTAGCTGTAATCTATAAGTACTTTCACTTTAGGCAAGCATATTTCTCACTCTCTCTTCACAGTAGGAGACAGACACACCAATAAAAGGGAAAGTTAAGGTAGAAGCTTATAGCTGCATTTTGTTCATTTAAAGAGACTTCACCATTTTTGTTATTATGCTGTTACATGGCTTCAACTGATCTCAATGGCTTCACTAACTTCAGTGCCTGATATATTCTGTACTGGAGCCAGAGCTACTGTCTCCTCTCGTCCAGGACCCCAGCAAGTGTGGATGACAGCATCCACTGCTGTACACGGATCCTGCCAGGGATGTCTGGAGGGAGCTTCCCTTACATCCCTAAAGCTTTCACCCCTTCTAGCTTCTCCCACACAATTATCTGTCTGCCTTTTGTCCCTGCCTCCACCCCCACACCAATCCCACTGATGAAGCTGCTTGGCATATATATCCCAGTAGCTGAAAAATAGTGAGTGAGAGAGAGGGACGCAGGGAGAAGCAGGAAGGAAAACGTGATTTGCAAGAGTCTCTTGTACAAAGACAGACCCAAGGCAAAGAAATAGCCAGCTTTGGGGGCAAGGCATCCCAAACCTGCTTCCCAGGATGACTACAGCAAGGTGTCATTCAGCTTCCAGTGGTGTGGAGCTTTTCTCCTGGATCTGAATACAGTCACCATGGAAGTGTGAGTCTCCCAGCTGTAGGCAGTGAGCTATTTTGATACTGCAAGGCTACAACAGGCCATGATGATGTGTACACTTGGACTCTTTTTCCTTCCTCAGCCTCCTTTCTGAGCATTTCAGAAATGTGTCTTCAGAACATCCCTCTCTTTCCTGTCTGAAAGGAAAAGATGAGAGACTGAAAACACGATTCAGGGATTTTTTTTTAGGAGGTGCATGTTCAAAAGTGTTGTTCTTATTTCTTCTTCAGTTACTTCCTCTCTGAAAAGCACCTGAAAAATACGACTCGTCTCACGTACTCTCTGTATTTTTTCATGCACTGGCTGAACAAATCATTCTTTCTCGTAAACTCGCAATGAGTGCCCACCGCAGTGTTACTGCAGCACAGGAGCTAAGCAGGCAGCAGCAGGGAGCCTGGGAGGGGTTCGTGAGTGCAGGCCCGTCCAGGGCAGCATGAGCTGATGTCTGATGCAACTTTTGAAGTTCAGGCCCAGTTTGGGGTGACTTGAACCATCTGAAGGATAAGCATATCCTGAGAGGTCATATCCTGAGCATATCATGAGAGATTTCAATTGTTGTCGTACTGACTGCGTCTGTGGCAGAGCGGAAGGGTTGTGGAGTGAGGACAGGCCTGTACCCACACTTTACTGGGCATCTCATAGAGCCCACACCGTGACCTGATTGGTGTCCCGGGAAAGGCACCCATGGGAGATGAAGTGGCTGCAGAGAGGGAAGAGCAATGCAGCCTCTCAGGAGTCCATAGGCTCCTCATTAGAATGCCTGTGGGTCAGTGTCCTGTTGCGTGTGCCTGGCTGAGAACTGCTGGCAGGGTCATCTCCGTACATGTACCATAACCGTCAGCATATGTCATTGTCACCATCCTTACCTGCTGTGCAGCTTGTAGATCTGGAAAAGCCACATAAGAATGCGTGTGCACACTGCTGTATGCATTATTTGTGAGCATTTTACTAGGTGTTCATTTGTATGTTCACTGTGCTGGTGTCTGTGCATGCATTTTGCTGCGCAGGTAAGCTTTTTGAGTTTACCAGCCTTATGCACCAGAGGCTTGCATTTCCTTAATGACAGAATTGTGAAACATAGCAGTAAGCATGAAAAATAAAAGCAAGGGAGAAGAAAGACAGTACCCTGAGTCATATTGTAGCTGCCATCCTTAGACTGTGGGGCATGGGTCTGTACGGCTGTCCAAACCCTATCTGTACAGGCGAAACTACAGCTGCATGAAGTGGGCAGAGAATAAGCATTTTTAGTGTTAATCATGGTAAGGGGCAAAATTTCAGAAATTCCTCGAACTGCAGAAGCTCACATCAGGCTCTAAACTTTGCAGCTCCAGCCTCTCTCTGACGTGCTTGCTTGTATCTACTGCATTTATCTCTGCTGTACTTGGGCATCTTCCAAGCAAATAAATAATTGGTTCCTGCTTCTGTCTCCCCTTCTGCCCAAGGGACTTAAAGTTAATTTGTGCTGACTATTAGTCTTTGGGTAAAGGCTGCTATTGTAAAAGGAAGTCAGGGCATATATAGATAGATGGTCCTTGCACTGTGAAATTGTAAGTGCCCCCATTTCCTGTGAGAAGATGAACAATCATTTGACTGCTGTGAGGAGGATTCCTTGTAGCTCTTGGGAGATTTCCAGGGGACAACACAGGTGGATGTGGATGTTCCCCAGATGCTCCTTCAGCAAGTCCCATCTCAGAAGCCTGGAACTACATGTACCGTGACTTGGGTGAAATACAGGCATGTGGTGAGGCAAGTGACTCCATGGGAGAGGCCAGCTTGTGCCTAAGGAAATGCTAGGATGGGTCTCAGAGTCCATGCACAGAGCAGGGGCTATAAGGGACTTGGGGACGAAGAAAAGTCACATTTGGCATGCAGCATCTCCTGTGTGAGACCCAGGGAAGATGAGGGAAGGAGACTGTTAACTCAAACAGACAAAAGTAATTAGAGGAGTAAAATAATAGATTAATGAGCAGCCAGTGTCAGGGGAACTTATTAATTATCAGTAGAGGATTTCCTTCAATGTGCAAGTTGGCCGAGGGCATGTGAGATAGCAACCAAAAGTCTAGTCCCGTTTGAGGAAGCTGCTGGGGAATTAGTGGCACAGGCTGTCTGCAGAATGATAGCAGAGGTTGAGTTCAATGCTTTCTTTGAATCTCAAGTTGTGTGTGGCTCAGGTAGCGGCTGGGAAGGAGGGGGATCTGTGAAATGCTAGATTGTATCTAACTGATGTTAATAATGGCTTAATAAAAATGCTCTGATAAGAACACATTAAAGTTGCACAGTTTAGCACTAGCAAGCCGGGTAAGGTGAGATTTAAGGTTACAAACGCAACCTTAACTCTTCTCCTGCTGAGTGTACCTTAGCAGGCAGCCTCTAATTAAGGGGCATCAGGCTATTTCTCAAGTAATATATCATAACATTGGTTACTGCTCTCTTCAGCTTTGGACAGATGCATACAGTGTCTTGTAATACTGTGGTTTTTTCTGTGTGTGCCTGGAGAAACACAGAGTCCATTTTAATTATGGCACTGAGAATACTGCATTAGTTGTACTTGAACCGAACATGGCCGTTTAGGCACAGGAACCTTTTAGGCTGTTGAGATACAGGGTAACCCCCCATCCACTCTCTCAGGTCACCATTTCATGTTTCAGAAAGTAGTAGGCTCGGAAGGTGTTGACATTAGCTGCGAGTAGTATTGAGTATGGGAATTTTCTTTCTAAGGACAGATTTCAACTCCTGTAGCTTTACATACTGTGTTTTTTGCCTAGTTGATTACTGAAGTCATTCAGACTGTTCACAGGGTAAGTTGTTACTCTGTCCCATCAGATTATACCATAAAGAAGGTGACTGTTCACATATCAATGTATTTTCCTTTTAGGACACCTACATTTACAACTTTTAATCTCATTGTGATAAAATGGAAAAGAGAGAAAATGTAAAGGGCAAATCTTCTCTTGGGGAACATTGCAGAATTGAACAGATTCAGTGGGTTTAAACCCCACATTGTAGATCTGGTATCTTTCCTAGGTAGGTGCTTTTGATGCAAAGCTTCAGTGTTGTTGGACTAGGAGTGTCTCCAAACCTGTTGGTCATCCTGAGAGTTGGGGTGCAAACCTGCATGTGTGTTTGAAAGCACCTAAAGCATCTTACATGCCCTGAGCTCTATTTTTTGCACTGTGGATGACCAGCCAAAGAAGCAATGGGGTTGCAGAAACGGTAAAGGCAAGGGCAGCAGTTTTAGCAGAAGTCGGACATCTGTAGGTATTTTTAAAGGTTTCCAAATGTGTATTTGGTTGTCCTTAGCAAGAAACAATCACATTGTGAGAGCTGTCCCTTAGAGGCAGGTGCAGGCTGGTCAGCATGGAGCAGAAGCTCATCAAGAGGATTATGTGTGAAAACGAAAGGTCACATAACCCCAGGTGGCCCTCCAGGAGACAGGCACCAGCTTGCTACGGGGAAGCAGAGCTTACGTGCAAGGTACAAGGGAACAACTGCAAGGAGGAAAGGTAGAGTATTTCATAGAAAGCCTCCAGCACAACGAAATACGCTGATTAATTTCCACAGACCTGCATGGATCTGAAGTGAGCTAAAAATTACCTCACTCAGAGACTTTGGGGATCACTGAGCAGAGTTTGTTTAAAAGAAATGAGCTTCATCTGAGAGGTTTTGCAACTTGTGCTAATGAGAGTCTGTCTGTCAAACTTAAGTGGCATCAAGTGGCTCAGAACAAGGGCTCTTGGGCGTTAAATGGTTCCCACCAAATACCAAGCCCATTACCGTGATTGGCTGTTATAGCCCTCTAAACGGCAAAAGTGATTAAATTGGTCGTTATGAAACACTAAAGATGCATAATTATGAAAAATAAGGCTCGAGTAAGAGGAGATTTCATCTCACTCACTGCTTTGTATCTCAAGGAGGAATCAATGTAGAAATGTTTTAAAAGCAGCCAAGGGTTGCCCCTCGTCTGGTTTTCTCCTGGCAGTCTGGGAATCATCAATGTGTTTGGAAGCAAGGGTGTTTCTGCAGTCTCCAGGCTGATACATGAGCTGGAGACCAAATGTCCTAAGTCCCCCTCTCGATTACGTTTCTCCCTTGTTGGGGAGGCTTTGACTCCCTGTTATCCCTCATTTGATCTTCCTGCTCTCCCAGTCCTGCCTCCCAGCTGGGTCAGTACCCCCACTGCTGCTTCAGAGCACCCCTAAAATGTAGGTCTCCCCTTAAAAGTCTGAAATAGCACCAGGAATAGTGCAGAATATGTGCGTTATGGTTCTCCAGCACAGCTTAGTCAAGCTAAGCTTCCTAAAGCTCTTATGTTCCCAGTTTGCACAGACCTTCAGCATAAATAGATTATTTATTTCTTCATTTTATTTTCTTTTTAGTTCTTTCCCTCTTTGGTGCCATCCTAGACCTAGAAGAGTTTTATAACCTCCTTAGAAAGAGTAATAGTGGTACTGAGTTATGCACAGCCTCTGGGGCCCTCTGCTCTCCTTGGGTTGCTGCACTTCTCTCTAGGTGAGCACTAGCTGAGTCACTGAGCCCAAGTCCTTGTTTCTCTTGTTGAAATTAAGTGGTCACAAGGGATATGCTGGTATTTGCATTCCCTTATTCCTGTATCTGATATGTAATGTAACAGCAGATCCTACTCAAAACTCCGCTGGCCATTCATCTCCCTCATCTATCTGTCTCTGCTCTCCTTCCTTCCTCATGTGACAGCTGATGTAGAGTATCCTTCAGGAACTTGGTATGTTTGTAAATTAAATGCCTTTTAAAAATGATTGGGCATTGCTTGGTATCAGAGTATGTCATTTAAGGCATTAGTCACTTTTAAGAAAATACTGTGTGTATGTGTGTCATTTATGACATTATTCATATCCCAAAAGACAAGCAATGTCATCTGCATATGTATATGAGAGCGTGAGCAATCTAGTCAGCTGATTTGCCATATAAAATTGTCTTTTCCCAAGTACTCTTGTGGCTGCTGTAGTCAAAATAAAATGTGCCGTGTCCTAAATGGAAAGCCAAGTATCTCTGCCTTTTGAAGAAACTGCATTCTTCACAGAGATAAAGTTGTAACACACCTCTTGGCACCTACCTATATTCAATCCACCTCCAAATCTAAGCTACTCAGCCAAACCTGATCTGTCTGAGAAAAACTGTTTGTTTTAATTTAAACTGAGTTAGAAGCATCCTGAAAAGTTTCAGACCACTCTAAAGGTGTTGAACAGAGGACAGCTTGTGAAAATGGATTGATTTCATTCCTTAGATGTTTTTCCAACATTTTTCATGGCTTCTTGTAATTTACACATAGTTGTTGGCTTAAATCCTCAGCTGTACTGGAAGATTATTCTCTGTACGGGTGAATGTTTTTCACAAGTCTTGGTTATGGGGGTGCAGAAGTATTTCATTATTGCAGCTGTCTTCTGGAAGACACTGTGACCGCTGTAAAGTTCCTTGCCCACACAATAGTATGTGGGCATTTAGAAAATATCTGCACTTAAAATTCTACCAAAATGATGAATCAATTTGTCTAAGAATTCCCATATTCTTGGCCTACCTTATGCTGAAAAATAATAGGGTTGTGGTTGCTATTATCTCTGGGCTTGACACTATGAATGTGTGTATCAGGACCCAGATCACTCAGCTTGCTCCCTTGAAACACTTCCTTGCAGAAAAAAAATAGCCTAGGCACCTCAAAGTCCTTAATTTGTGTTCAGGAAACAGTTTTTCAGGAAGGTATTACAGAACTTGGAGGAGAGAATTAGTCAAAAACTGAGCTGCATTTCACGTGCAGAACCTTTTCCCAGCAATTTCTCATAATTTGGTCTGTGAGCCCCAACTACATTTTAATAAGTAGCTTTTGACAAGGATGACTTTGATGAGAAAAGGTGGGGGAATGCAGTTATATAATCAAAGTTGTTTCCATAAAGTTGAGAAAGGCCTCGAGATTTCCTCAGAGTTTACAGCCTTCATCGCCAGGGTATCAGTGTCTGGAAACTGTACAGGGAGTTGCACCTAAACAGGGAGGATGCATGTTTCCAGCCTAAAAATGAGTATACTAGTGGCAAATGTTGCCTTGTGACTGCGATTTTACTTGGTTTGCTGATCTTTGCCACATCACTGCATTTTGCCTGTATGTTGTCTCTCCTTTTGCCAATTCCTTTTTTAATCTAGTGATTAGACCATGTCAATAAATCTAGAAGAGAATGTTGCAAATTCCCTGTTTTCCCCTCTCAAACTCTAGTTTGGAAATTAAAATTTAAGGTTGTAAACAGAATCCACTTGGAACCGTCTTTACATTGCTGTGGCAAATGGTGTGCATTGTCTTTAAAATGCTGGGAATGGGTTCACAAGGAGAGACTTCTTTCGGGAGTTTTTCTGAAAGTGACTTTAAATATAAAAGTATTGTCAAAATACTAACCTTAGCCAAGGCTACTCATTTAGCTGGCTAGCCTGCAAACCCGAAGACGAGAACACCTACTAGTTGTTTTTTTACTAGACACCAGTCTAGTAAAAGCAATCCCTTTGACTGTCCTTTTCCTGATCATTTGTAACATAGGCTCATTCCTCTCCAGAATTCCCCAGGTCAGGAAAAGAAAATGGAGTGAGGTACCCTTGTCAATAGCTCTTCTGTCAAAGCCTGCCTAATTTATATGCAGGCAACAACTAAATGATGCCTGTGGGGAAAGGCAGCAGAGACAGGGCTGGTTGAGCAATTTTAAGATATCTTCTCAGTGTTTTGAAGGCCATTCTAAAAGGTAACTTTACATTTCTGGACTTGCAAAAGTGTGAAGGAGCAGAGTCATTAAAACCATGCAGCCTCCTGTAAGTATCTGAAAGGAGCACAGCTTGTACTGAGGTGTTGTGCAAGAAGATAAGAACATTTGATGTCTCTAGAGGGGTATGGCAGATCTTGAAAGTGTTTGCCCTATAAATGTGGTGCTTGGGACAGGAGTGTTGCTGGAGTCCCTCCTCATGCCCAGAGCTGGAAATTCAGGGGTATGAGAGTGCAAGAGCTGTAGTTGGCAAAGTGCTTGGAGCAGATGCCCATGGTGGGAAGAAGTCTGCCCTACATGCCCTGTAACAAGCAGAAACCCGGCCTACAGGCATTTCACAAACAGCATCATGTAAACTGAGTCTCCCACTGCTTCTGCTCTTTTGGCTCATTAATTAAGCACTGCTGCGGGACTTGAAGTAGATCAGGCCTGAAGGCTGAGCCTCCGAGTCGCTGAATGTCTTCTGCACTTTGCCCTGCTCCACTTCTCAAGAGCAAGTGCCTCTCTGCAAACGCAAAACATTTCCAGTGATTTTGAAGGCTGTAACAGGCCATAACCCCACCATGCCACAATGCAGTTGTCAGAGATGCACTCCCCTCTTCCCACCATGACATTGCACTGGAAATCGACTCATCTCCCCATATCAATGTCAGAACCCAATATTCATAGCCTCTTCCCTCTTTTTCCCCCACTTGGTGCTGGCAGCTGCTCTTCCCTTCCTGTGCTTGAGATACCTGCCACAGTAATGGGATCCTCCTGCAAGCTCTTTAATTGAAAGAAATTTCTGTCTGGCCTGGAGATGTCAGGAGGCTGACGGAGATGTGTTTCTGTAAAATGAGAGTTGATCTACAGTGCAACAGGCAGTGTCTGGATCACTGAGAATCCTTCACACTGGCTGGCTGTAGCTGGCTTTTCGATGGGGGATGGTAATTAAGGAGCGGCTGTCAGGGTGTGGGTGCTGGAGACTCCTCCAGCTCAGCTGCCAGCTCTTCAGTGCTGACCTGCGAGGGGCCATTGCTTCCTTTCCACTTGGCGCTTCCCCTTGCCTGCTGTGTGCCACTTCCATTTCTGATTCCCATCAATTTGAAACAGAGCCCTGCTGACCCTGCTGACCGCTGCTCATACATCTCTTGGCATGGTTAATAATAATGGCCTCTGTGGGAAATGATGGGCTGAGACAGAGAAAGGACATAATGATGCTCTGGCTGGGGTAGGCAGAGAGGGAAAAGTGAAGTGACAAGCAGCTAAATAGCAAGAGAGGGGTGTGATGATAAAAACAAACAAACCTGCAAATGCCTAAAACCCCACAGCAATGGCATCCCTGAAACAAATGGGGAGAGACAAGCTTGAGTCCCTGAGGGAGAGAAGAGGGGAAAAGAGAGAGAGAGAGGAAAGCGAGCAGAGAATCGGCCAATAATTGCAATGGCATCAGAGAAGAAAAGAACTGGAAAGCACAGAGAGAAAGACAGGCTTGGAATTGGCAGCTGGCAAAGAAAGAAGATGAAAGACAGAGGGAGAGAGCATGGGGGAAGGAAGACGTGGATGTAGAGAGTGAAAGGAAAAGGCAGCGATAATGTTATATCCAGAGCTAACCAAAGCAAGTGGTTGCAGAATGGGAGGTGAGGAAGCATGAAGGGGAAAAGACCCATGCCTTGGCAGAGGAGGACATGCAGTGGTGTACTGAGCCAGGGTAGAGAAATGAGACAAAACAAGGTATTTGGGATTAGAAAGAGGGAGGAAAGAACAAAACAGTGGGAGATAAGGAGTTAAAGAAGAGCAAGTTGAAGATCCCCACGTCTGTGCTGTTTAAACTTCACCAAGGAGTCACAAAGAACACAGTTTGGAAACACAGAGCACCTGATGGCACCTGCTTCTCCAGAGCTTCACCAGTCCCCATCAGCTGCTTGGGGTCCAAGTGTAAATTCCAGGGAATTGCTTTTCATTTTTGAATAAGCAGAGCTTGATTTTATGGAAAAGCTTTTGGCCCTGCACTGCAGCCCCACCACCCATAGCGCACAGCAGGCAGGTACGTTGTAGGTATCATCTCCATAGCAATATAATGGCACCAGCAAGGAAAGCAGCAGGCATCTCTTGGTTGAGCAGAGCAGCCACTTCCCCACTCCATGTTTGCTGGGTAATTGTCTCTAGCTCCTGACTCTGCACAGGAGGGATATTTCCTTCTGTTGGTAAAGCAGATCAATGCTGACATCATGCACCATCGGAGATTTTTCTATCAGCGCAAACAGTTGCTGCTGCCCTTGGTGCTCATCAATAACCAATTATGCCATCATCTGCATTTTCTGGCTCACTGTTTTTTACCCTTACACAGAGGAAATCAGAGAAGACGGTTTCATTTCCTCTCTGTAATTTCTGTCCCTCAGCTGTAGCTGGGCTGAAGCGGTTGTTGGAACAGGACTGCGTGCGCTGTGCCGCTGTCAGCCAAGACACAGGGCTGAGCTGGGCCTGCCCAGGCAGGGGTGTGTGGGCAGACTTTTGGCAGGGTTCATCATTCTTTTTAGCTGCTCACATGCTCAGTAATTGAGGGCCATTTGGCAAGTGGGCCTTCACTGAAACACTACCACTTGTGTCCTGGGTTCTGTGCTCACGTCTGGCCCTGCCCTCGTGTGTAACAGTGCATAAGCCAAGGACCTTTCTATGTCCCCATTTTTTTTTCGGCAAAAAATGTCTGCATGACACCACCACAAGAATTTTAGGTTTTATGTACTTCTCAGGTACTTTTGGTCATTTTGATGGGGTGCAGCAGATATGCATTTATGTTAAGGACAAAAATGTTTTAGGGTTGGGTCACAGGTGTAAATACATGTAGAAATACAGAGCTTTCTGACTTCAGATATTCTGTAGTACTTGTCAAATGGAGTAATTTGGGTTCTGTCAGGGTAAGGCATGAGAATAAGTCTGAAAAACAACTGCAAAAAAGCACAAACACAAAACTATATTTTTTAAAGAACTGCATCAATATTCAGGGAGCTATTTCTTATTGCTGTCTTTTCCCCCAGCTTTTTTCTAACTCTTTAGGAACCATGCTTACCCCTCCCATCGTTGCCATTTCAGCTTCCCCCGTCTCGTGTAGAGTGTTCTAATAAGCTCTCATTCTATTTTTTCCCCAGTAAAGATCAGAGTCGTTAGTATCAAATACAAGTGGTTGTGGCGTAGAGAAAGGGAGGTACCTGGGTAAACCACCTGGCTGGCATTCTGATTCAGAGATTCGGTTTTCAATTAGATAATGTTCTCTGAAAACAGGGCTGCTGGAGCACATGGGACAATATTGACTAAAGCACAAAACAATTCAGTGGGTGACCTTCATGCTCCTGCGTATGTAGCCAGTCAGGATGCATGGCGTGTAAATGCCACCCAATCGGTATTCATTTCGTGTGACTCATAACCAACCCGCACCAGGGAATGGATGAAAGGCAGCATTCAGGTATGTAATGTGATTATCAGATAATATATCAGACTCTGATTCCACAAAGCCAAAGGGTCAACAAGACTGGAAAATGTATTTCACAGCTTCTGAGAAGATGAATTTTTGAAGATTAGTGTGTTCTCAATATAATAAATAAATTCATAAAATAAATAGATGTCGTGTAACATAGCTCCCACTTCTCCCTACCCAACCAGCTAGCTCCCAGCAAAACTACTAAATGCGTGGACACCCTTGGTCATATTTGGTCTGGATTGTGTTTGCACATCTGAAATGAAAGCAAAGTTCTGGCTTCTTTACTGTTCTCCTGTTGAGGGGCATAGAGGAATTGTGCGTTTCAAGCCTGCTGTTTTTCTTAGCCTTTAGAGATGGTGGCCTCCCTTACTGAGACTACAAGATACTCTCCTGTTGGCGTGCTTGCACTCCCAGGGGTGGAGGCAAGATACTGTCGATCCGTCAGTCTGGTCTCCTGTCGCTAGCATGCCTAGGGAAGCTATCCTGCTGGGCAAGGACATGCTCTTTCCTTACCTGCCTGCCAGAGGTTTGAGTCATATCACCTTTGCCTCATGGAGTGACGCATATTTCCTCCAGACTCAACCTTTACTTGACCTTTGACTGGATGACCCAACTACCTCGCATTTGGGAGGATGAGACTGGATACTGCTATTAGGATTGGTTGAAGTTGTGGTGTTAAAGTTTTAGCAGAACATACTCAACTGTTTGCTCCAGAGAGACTACAGCTGTGGTAACACTATAAATCATTAACAGCAACCTATAAAACGGGTTCCCAGGCATTTGCACTGCTGCTGCTGCTCTCCAGTATGAGAAATAGCCTGTGATGCCAGTCCCTGTCTCAAAGATCATCTGTATGATCTCACCGGTAGCATTGTTTAGACTGCTCAAAACCTCACTCATGTCAAACAACCAAGTTCAAAAAGAGTAAGACGACAGACACAGATAGAGAGGTTTCTGGTTTGTAAATGGATACACCAGCCCAAAAAACACTGGGAGCCATCCTCACAAGGCACCCAGAATAGCTGTGCTCTAGTCTGCAAGAGCAGCTTTTAAGACAGACACTTTCTTTTCTCACAGCTCAAAGAGCAAGTAACAAAAAGTAGTAAATCTCAGAAAAGAGAAATGACCTCTGAATTTTCTTAGCAAAAAAAAAAAGCTGGCTCTCTTGAACTGAAAAAAAAAATACGTAGCTGGATTTTGTGAAGACATATTCCTTACATTAAGGGAAAAGGGGAAATATGATAAGATTTTACTGTAGCTTAATTTTAAGGCCAGAAGGGATCATCTAGTTTGATTTCACACGTAGCACAGTCCAGAGAATCTGGCACGGCAATTTCTGCATCAAGCCCGTAACATCCATTGGAACGACAGCCCATCTTTCACAAGAGCACAGATGGCACTGCTGTGGCCTTTCCCTGTGGCCTGTGCACCTTCCTCTGCAGCACCTAAGGCTCCACTAAACCTGATGTTCTGAAGGCATGGCCTCCTCCCCTTCCAAACCAGGTTTCCTTTCCACAGAGAGCTTCACACAGTCTCCGGGGTGTGTGGAGAAGCAGGGAAATTAAAGCTAGTGAGGAAAAATACAATCAGCACTCCTTCAAACTCACATGCTGCTTAGATCAGTTCTGGGGATGGGCTGTCATTTGTCTTCCTTCCAAACTGGTTCAAACTGGCTCACCTTTCCCCCACTGAAATGCTCATGATTTGAGTGCCTTAGGTGAGAGAAGCATAACAACTTTGCTGCACTTAGGACATCATTGTCAAATCGAAGGACTGGGGAGGAGCCACTTCACCCGAGGAAAGTATTTGTGTTCAGCGATTGCTAAAGTGCAGACAACTTCCTCTCCACGGTCTTGGAGGGGAGCGAAGTACCCTCTTGCATTTTGCCTGCTCAGGGAAATAAATTGAATTTGAGGATGTGAACAATGTAAGGAGGGGGGGAAGTGAGCAGGTGGTTCGTGGGAATGCACAGCTTTCTGTCCCACTGCAAACACCTGGACGTGGAAGGTGCTCGTTTTTACCATTTCTGATGTAGCTCTGGAGAGAAAGGATAAAGCACTGCAAATAGGTGAGGACAGGAGGATCCTAGCCCCGAGGAGTATCCCAAGTAGCAAACAGAAAACATTGTGTAGTGTTTGCAAGTTACAGAGGCAGTTTGAGTGAACACTAAATGGAGCCGGAAAGGGAGCACTCCAAAGGATTGCAACATTTGGTTGTGTTTTGGGCTGTTTCACTGCATTAACGTGGGCATTTTCTGAGGATCTGACTTTATGGCATGGTATGTGCTAACTTAGGAGCAATGGAATCTGCTACAAATAATAAAATGGACACTGGAAAATAAAATGTAGTTGGATGTGTGCTGTGCCCTGAAGAGCCAGTGATCAGGCAGTGCACAGGAAAATGTATCAGAAACAGAAAAAGTCAAGAGCAC
>NW_010161711.1:51057-81557 GCF_000695765.1 Mesitornis unicolor | reverse complement strand
GGAAAGAGAAAGGAAGATTTTGTATAAGTGGTGGAGACATTTGGTATGCTAGGTCTTCTGAAGAGAGGTTCTTGTCAATGTTTGCAACTAGATGCAGTAGATACCTTTTCTGACTTGCATAAAGAAATGGGAAAACTGAAAGGTATTTGATGCTGGAAAGTCAAAAGTGGTAGTAAGTTGCCATTCTTGGGTTTATCTGTTAAAGCTGCCCAACTGCTTGCCCTCTTTGAGCCACAGTTGTTTGTTTTTGTCACGGGATGGTGGAAAGCAAGGTGCATCTTCTCATATACAGAAAGGCCTGATGGATCTCCCTGTAAAAGGGAATGCTTCTTTCAAACTGTAAATTGTACTGACTTCTGAAAATCTCTACAGATTTCATACTGAATTTTTGGGTGGATCACCACTAGAAGGCAGAGCAATTTGCTTGACTGGATTTCTATCATCTCACTGGATAGAAATTGCTACTGTCAGGGTTTACTGCTGATATTTTGTGCCTACCCATTTATTTGCCATCCAAGGATCTCAGAGTGGTTTACAATAGTGTGCTGTCTGGCTGTTAACCCATGAGACAGGGAGACATTATTTCTGATTCTGTTTCCAACTCCATCCAAAATTGGAGTGTCTGTCCGACAGGCCTCTTCCCCTTGTCAGTACCTCTGCAAACAGGGACTGTGTTCTTGCATCTATAGCCCACCTAGTCCCTCAGACAGGGCATGCTCCTTCTACCTGGTACAGGGAAGTTGGAAACTGTGCTCTTTTAAAAGCCCCGCTTATTCTGTGTATTCTCCATATATAAATACCACTGCCTTGCAAGGAGTATGAACAGCTGAAAAGAAATGAGTGGAAACTCGTGGCCATCCTTTGGAGCTTTAGGTGCACTTGAAGCGTGGGAATGAGCTCCCCATAGCCAGCACAGAGATGCACTTGTGCTTGCAGTTTTTTCCTGGGTTTGGCAACTGCTCTGGACCTGAAGGGTCCATAGTTGGAGTTTATGCAAGCAGTTTAAACCCTGTGGCAGTCTGACAGGACAAAGAATGAAGGCACCAAAGCAAATTATTCTGGATAGGCCCAGTTGTACACAGGCACATTTAATACATAAGCTGTGTTGGCTTAAGCAGGTTCAGATTTTAGGTCTTATTTTGCATTTTTCCTCTGTATGACAATGCAGTTTAGTGGACAGACTTAATACAAAGGTGTTCCCTAATTTGGAATCTTTCAGAGGTATTGACAAATTTGGGAATGAGTGCATTTTGAAGAATCAAGCTTATTAAAATTTGGTATTTAGGATAGGCTTGTCACATATTAGACAAATGGTCTTGAAAGTCAGAAGTAGAAAAGGATGATCAAGGAGAGATGCATGTTACCATACCAACAACCCAGAGAGCAGCTGTTGAATGTGTATATTCCCTGTCTCCCAGACCTTCTTCTGACTTTGAGAGAGATGTCTGAGTGGTAAGAAATATAAATTATTTGTGGACCACAGATAATCTTACTGTACTGTTCTCATAAAATGGAAGGAAATAGCTGAGACATATGCCCTGATTTAGAGTAGTATTTGTAGAATTGAAATTTAAAATCTTTGTTCCTCAGTTACAGTTTTCTATAACTGAATAGTGATGAAGAATGGTCAACATCTAGGATAGGAGGAGCCTGCCAGTATTCCCATTTCCTTTGCTGCACGGCTACAGATATTCCAGCACAAGCATTTTGAGCAGACCTACAAGTCCATTTGTACAAGTCTCCAGACCATGTAGGAGCATCCTACAGGGGCCTGTCCCAAGAACCATGGAAGAAATTGATGATTTAAAAGTATTCTCAGTGTTAGCAGAGTCATCATGTGAGAATAAGTTAAGTGAGTAATCAATCAAAACCTAACCATGGCACCACAAGCGGTTGGAAAGATAGGACAGCATTAGAAAAACCCTTTGGGTCTTTGAAGCAGAACATTTCTTTTGAATAGTCACCTTCCCTTCAGGTACTAACAATAACTGTCTAAAGCCATGAGTGGGCTATAAAGTCTGACAAGTGTCGGTACCATCCCCAGAAAAAACCAATTTTTATTTAGGCAGGCCTCTGAACTCTAGAGAGTCTGAGCAAATGGGGGTTTTAATAGCTGATGTGGAATTTTATATTCAAATACCTCTTGTTCTCACCAGTTGGACTTCTACCACTGCCTCCCCAGGAAAGTGATCAGTGTTTATTTGTTGATTGATTAGGTAATGAATGAAAGTCATTAATTGGAGAAGAGAGGATGGTGGCTTTGGAGAAAGAAATGCCTTTGACAGGTGTTGAGATAAAAGCATAAAATATTCAATTCAGAAATAATGGATTAGATACCAAGGGAAGCGGGAGAGGAACACTTACCTAGCTTTGAGAGAGAAGCAAAGTCACAAGAGGGACTTATAGCAGGCTGCCAGCAAGCTGAAAACAGAAACAATGCATGATGACAGATAAGTGGTGCTTATGTTTATTTTAGGTTAAGAGAAACAGTAGAGGTGATTTATTTTTTTTTAAAAAGAGGACTAATTTCTTTTCTTGGAAGCTATTTCTAGTTTGCAAAATTAAAAATGGACCGAATTCTTTGGTTTTATAATACCTTAAAAAGAGGCTTTGAAGACTTTATTTTCCCATACATCTTTTTTATTCCTCATCATTGAACATGGTAAAATGATAATGCCGTCTGTACGCTGTATGTGCATATTTACACTTTCCACTTTCTAATTTTTGGAAACATCTCCATTTTTGAATGACCGTTTTTGAAATAACTGTCCATTTATTATACAACAACTTCAGAAGTTAGTAAGGTTAGATAGCTAGAACAGAAAAAGTGAGCTATAGGGAAAAGCAGAGGTGAAAAAAATAGATATATCTGCATTCAGCATCAAATGGAATGGGGAAATGGACAATGGGCAAGAGAGAAATACAAAACCGAGATGTTTCCATTTTTTTTTAATGAGTATTTTTAAAAATACATTTGAACTTGTAACAAAGTTTTCTACTGAAATATTTTTCCATGTGGAAAAAGATCATTTGAATAGAACATCAGCTGCGAAATGCAGGTTTTTCAGGGAGTACCCCTTCAGCTGGAGTATTTTGTCTGGCTGCACATGAGGACAACAAGGGCAACAGAACTCTGCATGTGGCCTTCCTGTCTGAGAGGCTGCAGTAATTCTGGGAACGAAATGGCTTTAAAAACGTTAAAGGACAGAAATAGACATTATGGCTTACCTCTATATGTTACTACTGTAGAATACATATCTGAGGCCTTCCAGTGTGCATTCAGCTGTGACATGTGCCTTATGCAACGGTACCTGGTATTGAACTGTGTAACAGAGCTTATTGTACATGTATACATGTTGAAAGTAAAGAGAAAGTGGAGTATGGGAAAGGAGTACATCAATACAGACATAGCCCTCCTGACTGAGGAAACCCGTACTCAAGAAGCAAGCTGGGTTTGTTGTTAGTCAATCAAGTGTATCTGAAGAAAGACTGCAGAAATGGCAGAAGAAATCATTTTGGCGTGGTGGGGCTTGGAATAGGAAGCAGAGAAACTTGAAGTCTGCATTTGCATCTGACATGGAATATGTAAGCCCATGTAAAGTGCACCCTTTCTTTGTGCCTCAGTTTCCTCATCATAAAATGGTATTAGTTCATCTTTAAAGCAGTTTGGATTGCATGTCTGAAGAGCCTTGTTCAAGAGCTAAGCATTATTTATCCTAAATGACAGCACCTTGTGTTCGCTTTGCGCTTTCCTCTATTACCAGCCCTCTCTTCACTCGTAGTTTTCCTTATTTATGTCTTTGCCTCCCCATTACCTTAGCGTTAAAGCTCGCATCTGCATTGATTTTACATCACTGCACTGTACTGCAGCCATTACAAGTTTACATTTCAGAGAGATCCTTTCGAATCTTTAACCCATTGCTCCAAGAGTCCTGACCACAGGATATTGTGATGGGGGGTGAATTGACCAGTTAGGGTCTAGGGAAAGGGCCAAACACCCTGGTGATAATTATGTTCCCACACCTTCTAAGGTGCTCTTCCCCAGAGCATGTAAGGCTTTTCAAAGCAGGACACTGTCAATATTGTAATAAAATAAAGCACTTTGGAGAGCATTGTACTAGCTTTGGAAGGCTGAATGGTGTTTCATGTCATGAGGAGACTTCCATCTGTTAGGAAATATGAGTCACTTAAAAAAAATATACTCTCTTGCTCCATTCCTCTGGCTGTATGTTGTTAAATCACTGTACATGCAGCACACACCGGCTTCATGTGTGCTGTGGCAGCAGCATTTCCCATTGACTGTGGAGGGAGCCAGGCGTGACAGCCCTGGAGGAGGGGAATTCTGGTTTGCTGACTGCTATCCTGAATATGGGTGCCACAGCACCGCCTCAAGTCCACATCATCTGTACTTGTAGCTGGTCAGAATATAGTTTTTAATCTTTTTTCTGCCTCCCTGCCTCATCCACAAGACATTATGAAAGTACCTCCTTACTTCATTGTGAAACTAAGTTTTGTTTAGATAGTGAGTGTGTCTCTGCACAACAGGAAAAGAACCACACAGGCATATGAGATGGGTCAATAAGACTCTGAAAATATTTATTCATGTGGCCAAAGAAGAGTTTACCTGATGCTCCAAGTTGTTTCAAAGTGTGAGCTTGCTGTTGCACATTGGTTAGGTGAGGTAACCGGAACGAAATAAAAGGTTCATCTCATATCTTCACCAAAATCCAGAATAATTCATGTAAAAGTCTTCCTTCAGCTGGCAGGAGTTCTAGAGAAAAGGCCTTACCTCCATGTGTAAACATCAGGCTTACTTACAAAGGCAAGAATAAAACATTAGCTGCTGCCTTTTTGCTTGGCAGTGGACAGCAATATTCCAAGGAACAGTTGAGACACATCAGTAGTCTGCTGGGATGAATTGAAAGCCTAAGTGACCTGTCAGTCAGCTTCACGTTGACTAGAAAGCTCTGCAAATGATCTCATCACTTGAACAAAGCAGACCCAAGTCCCTTCACTGTAAGTGCAGTTGTTAATAAGTGTTTCTATGTTTAAGTTGCTGCATAACTTCAATTGCTTTTCACAGTATACTGAAGCACAGATTTACAATGATGCTGGCACATAACTAATTGCTTAGAGACGGCAGGGTGTAGGAAGCAAAGGAGCAGGTATCTTTTCATTTTTGAATTAGTTACGGGACTCACTCACCAGGAGTCCTGACGCTGAAATTACAGTGTCCTGGCATTGGCATAACTATGTACTGAATCAAACTGGGTTCCTAATAGCCTTGCCTAGCTGCCGAATGCAAGGGGTTTGAGTTATTCCTCACAGAGTAAACGGTGAGACTGGAAAATAAAAGATCTTGTGATTAATTTACAGAAGAACAGAAGAGATTCATTTTCCGTGTGCTTAGTCTCAGTGTTCAAGGGAAATTGCTCATGCTCTTGTTCCATTTGAGAATGTGCTCGTTTAGTGAGGATGAAAGCTTGGAGACCTGGAAGTTCAATCAGAGCTTGATTTGGGAAAAAGCAATTTTTGAGGTCATCCAAGGACAGATGAAGTGGTAAGACTGAGGGATGAAATACTATGATAAAGGACACTTCCTTTAAACTAAGGAGGTACTCCCACGTTAAGTATGGAACAAACCTATCTTTCAGTTTCCCCATCTAAATCTGGTGTCCATGAAAACACTCACCCCTGGTAGTCCACACGGTTGATTCTTTACAGGCAGAAGCAGCTGGCCAGTTTCAGAAATGGCCAGAATGGCAGTATGTGAATGACGTGAGTATAAATTGTTCTTCACACTGTGAAATGTGTAGTACTCACTTCTGTCCTTGGGGTTGGGGTGTGGGGGGAGATGTTTGAATGATTGTTTTCACTTTCATTTGATTTGGTGGATCGCTTACTTTTTTCATAAAAATCAACATGACTTGAACCTCTGTGAGCTAAAAATTAAAAAACTGCTGCAAGATACAGTCTAGAGTTGCATTAATGCGTGCCAGCAGAAGGATCTCTTACTGTGGAAATTTTGCCCTGGAAGTTTGACATCCCTGTGGGTAACCACCAGCAGTCCAGTGTGGTGGAGGAATGCCCTGGGTCAGCACAGCCCCACGGTTCTGGGTGGAGACCCCAGAGAAACTGGAGTTTCAAGAAATATGCAGTGCAGACTGTATGAATAAGCCTTTGGCATGACAATTTGTATTCTCAGTGTGAGCAAAGATTAAAAACTGGACACCAGGGACCAAATAAAAGAGGCAAGCGACACAGTGTCTCTTGTTTTCTGTCTACATATAAGGCTAACTTTGAATGGGGAGCCTACCCCAAAGATCTGGAAAGCCAGGCTTTCCTGTTAAGAGGGAGCTCTGGTTTCCACTGCAGCTGCCTACTGCCCTGGGAAAACTAAATAGAGCTGTGTGATGAGGATGAAACAGCAAGGTAATGCCTACGGCAGAGAGTGCTGCTGTCAATGAATATTTTTCAGTGCCCTGAGGCAAATCTGTTTCTAGTTGGGACAGGGAGTGTTGATGTGCTAATTCAAAGGAAATGCTCGGCTCTAATTGCAGTGAAGCAGGAGGAGGGTGGATGACTTTAACAAACAGCTGAACCAAGAAGGCATGGTATAAGGACATAGATAAGGACCTAGATTTAAAGAAAATGGCTCCAGCTCCTCTACCAAGATGGCTCTCATTAGCTCTGTTCTGTTGGCCCTCTTCCTCCTTTTCAGTGAGCATGTCTGAGGCTATGCAGCTATTGTTTGTCCAAGGTAAAATTCAGCTTTCAAGGGAGCTGGTCTTGTTGTTCCTGAAATCAGCATTGCATTTCAGTTGAGGATCTTACAGTTGTTTTTTCTCTTCCTGGGTTTCAGTAGCCTAATGTATTTAATCCCTACCTTGGATACGGTGAGCGGATGTGGACTCAGAATTTGGACACAGCTGGTGATTTCAAGCACAAATTTTCTAGGAGATTTGAAAGCTTGGGAGCTAGTTTCTCTTACAATGATTGCTCCTTTTTACATGCCTAGATGCTTCTTGATTTCGGATTCAACAGAGGAAGGAAGTGCCTGACTGGAAGGAAACAGACCTACCTCAAGCTATTTCTTCATCATTTCAAGCAAGAAATCCCCTTAGAGAAGTTGTTCAACTGAGGTTTCTAGCTCTGTTTTGCAAACTGAGGCCCCTCGCCCTTTTGGTGGAGGCATGAGACAGAGTAGATAGGGAGTTAGATAGTTTGTCTGAGCAGGTGACTCAGGAAAGTTACTCCTGTTCCCTGTGTGCCACTTACTCCATCTGTAGAACACAGATAAAAATACTGAATATTAGGAATAGCAGTTGGACTGGTGTCCAAAGACTGTTGACAGTGTCTCAAACAACTGATTGCTTCTCTTCATGACCTTTTTAATTCCTTGTTCTCAGTACTTATGGTATGTAAGGTTTTACTCGCATTAAGGCTCGTGTGTGTTGCTCTTTGTTCACCTATCCAAATGAGATTGGAAGCCATGGTGGAAGTGTGAACAAATATGGTTCATTCATAATTGTCAACATTCTTCCACCAGAGAGGGTAAATGCTGTCTTGTGACCCAGGTCAACAGTCGCAAACCTCAAATTGCTGAGGACAAGAGTTTCAGTGTAATCCAGTTTGGTGACATTTGTTAATGTTAACTGTTCATTAAAAATTTTTGAGCAGCAGACATGTTCATAAAGCTCACAGCCCTCTCACAGATAATTCATGAGCATAATAAAAGGATTCATTATTCATGTAATATCTTCGCCGCAAAAATTAAACCAGCTCTAATACCTCACACGCATTGGTGCATGTTGGGAAGGTTTATTTGTTGCATTTGTCTTGTGCTCTGAGATCATGGGATTAAAGTTACTCTGGAGAGATAAAGCAGTATGGACCCAGTCTTTACAGCTGTCGTTACTGCCCTCATTAGTTGAGGCCTTATGAACACATAAAGTTGCGCCACTTCAATTGTGTAGTTGTAGTTAAAGCAGTGCAACACTGTCTAATGCATATTGTACTAAAGCAGCACTAGCAGCACAGCTGAGCAGGAGTGGGAATAGACTAGCCCAGTTACAGACATATGTGTTCCAGAAATTCACTTTACAAACATCAGCTCCAAGAATACTGCCTGCTCTTTCATCTGTTCATCTTTTTTTTTCCTTTTTCCTTCTTCTTCTCCCTGCTGAAGATTGCAATTCTGTATAGGCAGAGGAGGGGATAGTATCAAACTTCTCTCATCTGCTTGCGTGTGAAGTCAGCTGAGGTTGCTGAGGTTGCTGTTGGCTTTTTGCCTTAAGTGGAGTAAGAGGTACTGGCATGATCAGTGGGAGCAATAATCTCCAGAGGTAAAAGTAACCATCGGGAAGGGATAGTGTCTACAGATACTAGGCTTGGAGTGAAAGTTGACCACGGCCTCCTAATCCTAATCAGACTATTACTATATGGATATCCAAATTAGTTGTAGGCCGGTACTGATACCCCTAATAGAATCATTTGAATGCAAGCTAAATGATACAAATGCTACAGAAATCAGTATCTATCCAGCCTGACACTAATGTAAACTGTCTGTTATTGCATATTTGAAAGACTGGTTTTATACATCCTAAACAGAAAGCTATACATACTGAAAGGCCTGTGCACAAATGGGCACTTGAACTGCAAACAAAACAGACTGTTGCATGTAAATTAACATGTGAGCATGGAGATGTTCCCCTGTCAGGCATCCACATGCATGCCAAGTGAAACGCACCAGCAAGGCATTGTTGGTGGTAGCAGCAGTATAATCATTTTCATAACTACAAGACCTTGAAGATCTCATGGACAGTGAAAGATGTTTAGGGGAGAGGGAAAATTCTGGTAAATTTATTTTTTATTTGTGGACTTTGGTAGTGGTGAAATTGCTTTTAAACTTCTTTTTCTTATTCATCTGATGCATTTTGAGTGATGAAACCACTTTAGCAAGTAGTGAGATGAAGCTGCCACTGGGGGAGAGAGGACAACAAACATGTCTGCACTTGTATACTGAGGCCTCCCTGCTAATTAAATAGCAATTTTAATTTTTTGCCTCCTTTCAGTCTGCCACCTGTAGGGATACAGTGGGAGCAGGGCAAGAGCAGCAGTGTGAATAGGGTTAATATACCCCCTCTGTCCCTGAATAGGCAGTATAAGAGGGAAAAAGGAACGTGAAGTCAAAGGAAGGTCTAGATGAGTTAGGGACAGTCTAGGAAGCTCCCGGCCAGCACTTTTACAGAGGCATACCTACTCTGTTGTCACCAAGATATGGTACTAGGGGAGAGTTCCTCCAAGCAGAGTCTTAACAAGAGTTTCAGAGCATTTTGCTAAGGCAGGAACCAGCCACAGAACAGGGCAGATTCTGCACAAGTACCTTAAGCATTTTCATGTTGCTGCATCCACAGTAAGTCACCACCTGGCCCACCAAACTGCTTATGTTTTAGCCATATTGGCTTGTTTGGGACTACGGCTACAAATAGTACCTTCTAGAAAGGGCCCTGTATGCATGTTTGTGAAGTGTCCTTCATTTCTGGATGGTGAAAGGACGCATATTGAGCTCCAACCTTCAGCCAGTGCGCGAAGCCATCCATCCTGCTGGTTTCCCGCTCTCCTGGTTAGGGAGGTCAGAGCTAAACTGTGATCCTGCCCCTTCCTGCCTGAAGGCTTTGGATTTTGTCAGCTGCCAGCCTGCTCCTTTATTAAATATCTCCCTGTTCCCAGTGTGACCTTCCAGACCGAGTGCCTAGAGAAAGGTGAGCAATGAGCTAAGTGCAGCAGTGCTTAACCTCTTCCACAGTATACCCGTGCATGATCAAGCCTGGGACATGGGCATGGCCAACATGTGATGTAATGGGCAACCTATTTCTAGGCATGTATGGAGGTCAAAGATCCCTACTGGTGCTCCTTGATGTGTTGGTATCCTTTCACATTATTGATCAAAGGACTCTTCAAGCAGCATCAAGGACACAGCAAGAGGGGGTGACTCCATTCATGTTTGCTGGTCAGACTGCACGGTCAATATTGTCCTCTCACATTTGCTCTTTTCCATGCACACACAAGTCCAGAGCACTGGGAAATGTGAGACACAATGTCCTGCTTTGCCAATAACACATTGACATGGCTCAGTTCTGCATGCCCTTTCCCACTGAGGCAATCTCTGACAGCCTCATCAAGATGTTTTCCCTGCCTGGAGAAATGAAGCAGATTGAAGAGGAGCTGTTATTTACAACCAAGCACAGAAATGATGGAAGTGTTTGTGACAGTAGGGACACGTGCACTATAGAACATATCTCACCATCATTTGAGGCATCTGACTACCAACCATCAAAGTAGGCCCTCACCTGCTGGTACTGCCGAACTTTTAACTCCTTTTGAGCACTCAGATCACAAAAGCATCAAGGAAAATACACCGCTGTGCTTGTAGAGGTGGCCATACAGTGCTTTTTGCCTTTAAGAACTTATTTTGAAGGTGAAAACCTCGTGATCCAAGCAAGAAAGATATACAGTATCAAATGTTGCTTTGTGGCTTCTTGGGAATTCATGTTCTTTTATGGGTTTTGAAGCAATAGATGTACTCTGCAAAGCAGGTCTGGACAATCTTGTTGGTCAATACTCAATCTGTAACTACCATCTTCCCATCAGAGCACTCCTCCCACTTGGTAGCATAGACTTTGGTATGTGGGAAGAGCAATTTCAAGCAGCATTCAAAAAGGGAGGTAGTCTTCTCTTGGAAAAGCTCCCTTGAGCAATAGCAACTCCTCCCCAGAAAAGGAAGAGGAAATAAAATTGTGTAGAAGGTGGCAAGGAAGAGAAGAAAAAGCTAACTGAGCAGTGAAGTTGCTCTTGAAGAGCAGACTATTGCCAGGAGCACCTGATTGAGAAAGGTGCCTTGGGAGTCACCAGGATGGATGAAGAGCAGATGCAAACCATAAATTGGACCTAGATTAAATGATTGTTAGGTATTGGATGTCTTTGGATGTTGCTTCAGTTTTGTCCCTCCCAATCTGGCTGGAGGCAAGGCCCAAGAGAAGACCTGTATCTCAAGCTAGGTATTTTCTGCTCTTTAAAAAAGGGGAAAGACACAGTTTCTCTGTTTGGTTTTGTATGGCTCAGCTATCCTCCAGCTGCATGACAAACAGGGAGGATTTGTGCTGGCTGGAGAAGCAGCATATGTGAAGAGACAGCCACCTGCCCCCTCGTTTAGTGCAACAGGAATGGCCTTTCCATGCCAGGCTTGATCGCCAGGCATGCCACGTGTCAGTAGCAAGAGGGACAGGCTTGAGAGGGGGTCACATCATGGGGATGAGGGAGAGCATCGCCTGTTCCCACCCGGACTGTCCAGGGATGGATAAGGGGGATATGCCATGCCAATAGGGATTGTCAGCCTGGTAAGGGGAGAGGCCTGTGGTTTGCACCAGTTAGCTGCTGCACCCATCCCTCTCAACCTACCCTGGGTCTACTGCTGCTCAGAAACAGCCCCCAGTCCTGCAGAGAGGTCCTTAAAGGAGAGCCAGTAGCTTTGCTGCTTCCCTTGTGTATGCACACCTTTCCAGCCAGGGTGTCTGGCACTCCTGGTTTCATTTTAACTCCTCAGCTCCCTGTCAATGATGCCAACCAGCTCACCTCATTAAGTTACAGAGAAGGAGGCCCCTGGATTGATGGCAGGCAGGTTTAATGTGGCTCTTTCTGAGCACTCAAGTGCAGCATGTAGGAGGCTGCTGGGGAGATATTCCCGCAGGCTCCAGCAGAACTGACTGATTGAAGTTGCTCTGAATTGATGGCTAATGGGGGAGCTTTCTTTGATAGCTCTTTCATTCTGGGTGCAGCTGGATAGCAAAAGATATCTCAACACCAGAGAAAGGGGTTTTATCCCCGCCTGCACCCCCCCTTCCTTTATTAACAGATGCTTCCAGGGCACTCCAGCGGCAGAATGAGATCTGATGAAAACCTAATGATTTAAATGATTCTTAACTCCTTCTCCTTCAGCAGCTGCACAACTGCATATAAACATTGAGGACTAAGCAGGCAGCCATGCTGACTGTACGAAGTGAGAAATCCTTTAGGAAAGTTTAGGCCACTGGAATCAGATGTGGCCTCTCTGCCTGTGGCTCCAAAAATGGGTTCCTGGTTTGGTGTAGATGTGGTAGCTGCAAGCAGAGCATCTAACGCCTCAGTGGGATGGGTGGTTAGCTAGTGATAGAGTAATGCTGAGGGGGCAGGAGCAGAGCTGGTGTAGGGAGCCAGGGGGCTGCAGGGCAGGCAGGAGTGGTGGTAGTGGAGTCTCTAGAGAAGCTTTTGCAGCACCTGCTCCTCTTGGGTATGGCTCAAGCTGCTGTGGCAAGAATTAGGCACACTCAGGCAGAATTATATCAAAACTGATTAACAGAAACTGGCTAATAGTGAGCTTTTCACACCCTTCCCATAGAGGCCTCTGTTCAACAGGCTCATTGCAAGTACCTTTCCCTCCTATATTATCTAATCTTTTAATCATATAATGGATTTCTTCCCATTGCCACAAGTTCTACATCTCCTAAAGTTTCCGTCAGCCAGATGTCCCTGCAATCTGTGTGTAGCCACAAGCTGACATATTTGCGAGCATGCTGTTTCTCATTCACATACACAGATCAGGGCAGGTGTCAGAGTCCAGAAACTCCAATAATTTGATCCAGTTTGAGATCAGCAGGCCAGATTTTGGCTGATATAAATCAGTGCTGACTTGGAGCACAGTCATTTTGCTCCATTTGAGGATCTGACTTATAATTTCCAATCTAGCCCTGGCATCTGGCTGACTCTGTGGCAGGGCACTAAAGAAGCTGTTTGTGTAGGGCTTGCTTTGCCTGTTTCCACACAGCAGCTGTTTGTCTTCAGTGATGTGTGCCATGCCCCATCTTAAACTGCCAAGGTAGATTTAACAGAGGCAGAAAGTAACTACACCCGTACCTGGGAACATGGCCATCACGTTGCAGTTAAAACCCCTTTGCTTTTACAAGAAAAGGCTTGGACTGCAATGACTTTTATTTGCAGGCGATCAGAAAAATGCAGTTTTTCACCTCAGAGGCAGCAGTGTCAATTTTATTGCCACATTGATGAGTCAGAAGCCTTCAGCCATCTCTGAGAAAAGGTGCTGCGCTCATAACAGCACTCTGTTTTTCAAGGAGAGTGTTTTTTTTCATTAAAAGCCACCCCTATATTCGTGGACAATGCATCAGAGATTGCTTGATTATCAAGTTCAGGTCATAACACAAGTGAAAATTACTATGTCTGCTTGGTTGGGATCCAAGAGAAAGAAGACTCTGAGCTGTGGCAGCTGACAGTGTAGGAGTAAGCTACTAGCCAAAGCAGAGGAGTGGCCCATCCTGGCCCTTTTCCTTGGTAATAATATTCTGTTCCCCTTTTAGCTGGATGTGTCATGCACAGCCCCAGAGACAATGAACTCTAATGGTGTTACTCCTCCTCCCTTTCCCTGCCTGTAAAATGGGAAGGAAGGCTTCCACGTATTTGCAAAGTCCCTGGCTATCTGGGGTGATGACCTGTGACTGATGCTGGAGGCAGTCCTATAGCACTCCATCACGGCACCAATCCCCCTCGCTGGCTAGACTGGGAATGAGGAGCTGCAGGCAAGGAAGGCACTGGTGAAGGTTCATAGCAGCTTAGTGTAGGTGTGTGCAATGAAGGAAATCCTTCATGTGTAAGTTAGATTGATCAAGTGCTTTGC
This sequence comes from Mesitornis unicolor, assembly GCF_000695765.1. Lineage (NCBI taxonomy): Eukaryota > Metazoa > Chordata > Aves > Mesitornithiformes > Mesitornithidae > Mesitornis > Mesitornis unicolor. Next base: position 67,831 of record NW_010161711.1, on the reverse strand, counting down.
TGTATCATTGCAGTTCTAATTGTAGGAAGTCTTGTATGCTGTTCCCCTCCTTTCCTCCTCCCTGTTGTGCCCTCACCTTCAGTGAAACGCTGGTTACTGGCTTTGCTGTTACCAATACATCGTGGTTGCACAGTGCTCGTCCTACAGTGGATGAGTGGAACAAAGGTTACATTTTCTGGACTTTCCAGTTTGTCTACATCCTTCTTGTCCTCACTCTTCTATACTTGTCCTGCTTTGGCCTTTCCAGTGGAATTTCAGTTTGCCACATTAGTGATCTGTTGAATGCAACTCACAGTCTGATTGCAAGTCATGCAAATACAGGAGGGCATCCATGATCCCATCAAATCAACAGATGTCAGCTGATTGTCTGCTGATTTCCCATCCTGGGGCTTGAACCTGGAACTGGCCTGGCAGCCGGTTGTTCTCAGCTGTAGGAGGAAACAGGTATGAAACCGTCTGCCTCTTGGCCAGGCCACAGATTAATTTATGCTACTGCCAGTGCAATTCCCATCTGCCCCCATCATCTTCAGCAACTATGGAAGTCATTCCTGGCTGCTACTTGGTAGCTGAGCCATCAGGCCACAAGTGGAGAACATCTGAAACAGGAACAATTATTCTGTGTGGTGTCCTGGTCTTACCTTTGCTGTTCTGAATATTATTTCACCAATAGTATACACCATTGCTACTACTTAGAAAGTGCTCCCCCAAGCTGAGCCACCCAGAGTGCAGGGATTGTTGAAAATAGAGATTTATGGCAAGCCCAGTTATCCTCTTTTTATTACAAAAAATCTTCATCTATTTCAAGGATATTTTTGGAAAAGCAAGAAGAGAGGGGAAAAACCCCTCACTCTCATGTGTTCTCTCCCATGGGAAAACAGATCTAGTTGCAACCTTCACACGTGCACTTACAAGTTCACCACGACACAGCTGCTCTGAAGTCAGGATGTCTGATGGGTTTCTGCTCAAATTGACAGTTACACAAGGGGCCCGTCTGGCCCTGCTGCCTGTGCTCCACACAGTGCTCATACTGAACCATCTACATTCCAGCCTGCATGTCCGCAGACTGAAGGTTAAACTGGCAAAAAAAGACCTAAGGTCTGACAAACTGCCTGGAATTTGTTCACATGTACAATCTCTTCTTCTTCCCCTTTCTTTCTGTTTCCTTTCTGACCTTCGTTCCCTGAACTTTGGCCAAATATTGTCTCTTACTTCCAGAAAGAGAGAGGGTTTTATACCATTTCCTCTGCTGCTGCTTCACTGTAGTCTGATTTTAATGGCCTTTGAGATTGCACCACTGAGATGCTGGACTGGGGGCCTTGCTTTTAGAAGAAGCCTTCCATATCACTAATTTCTTTTCATTCCTCTTGCATTCCATCTTTCTTTCTTGCACTTGTGTTGGGGAAGAACTGACTGTTTGAACCCATATGTGATGCTGTTGGAGAACAGGTCATTTTTGTGTCTTGGGGAGAGGAGGAAGAAGCATTCATTCCCTGTCTAGTGAGTCTGGCAATACCCATCAGTGGGATCTCACAGTTCAGTACAGGAGAGCTCAGGGGTGAAAGCAGCTGAAAGTTAGGGGTGGAGGTAGAGGGTGAGAACCTGTCTGTGCTGCTGCACTGCCCAGGCAGCAAGTGATGTTGAATGTGGGAGAGAGGTGGCTGGGAAGCACAGGCACAGGCAGGCAGACCAACTGATACAGTGAGTGATCTGCAGAATTAGCCAGCATGCTCAAGCAGAGCAGGAGCCTTGGCTCAATCAGCAGCACAGAGGGAATTTCTGAGCTGTTGGGATCCCATGCTGGGCAGAGCAGAGCATCTGGGCCAGGGGACCATGTACCATGCAGCATCTGCAGGGAAACCCATTAATACAGTAGGTGAGATTCCCAACCAGTGTGAATTGCTCTGGCTGCCTTCAAAGCAAGCAGGGTGATGCCAGCTGCGAACATGACCAAGAGAAGAAGGTTATCTTTCAATCAGGAGGGACTGCATTGCCCTCCTTAGACTTTCTCTGAAACAGGGGTGCTCTGTACGGCTAATCTCCCTCTCTCTTGGAACAAATTATCCTCCCTGTTGAAAAAAAAAGCACCTTTGTTTTAATTTCTGTTTTGAGTGAAGGGGGGAAATGCAGCTGTACCCAGAGTTGCTTGCCATAGCTACAGTAACTGAACAACTCATGGGTTTTCTGTCTCCTACTTGATTATTTCCCTCCTGCAAGAAGAAATCCTTGATGTTCTGCTTAAAGGCAGGGGACTAATGGAACAGCTTTAGTATGGTCTTATTCTCGCTTCTCTCTGGCTCTGGCCAGAAGAAGGTGCACTGTGCACCTTCAGTGCACCCAAAGAACACCAAACTCTTCCTACAGACCCAGATTTTCACCCGGTGTGGCCTTTTACTAGCCAATTTGTGCCTGACATGCATCTTGGATACAGCTGATTTTGTTGTCTGATTTCAGTCCCTGCTTGCCACACTTTCTCTGTCTTTCTGGATGCCAAGAGAATTAATTCAGTGAGCACTTTCCTGCCCTTGCTGTCTGGTATTGCTGTGAAGCTAGTACACGCTCTCTTGAATCCCCTCTGCATTGGCTGCAGTGCTGCATTTGCAGTTCAGCTAAGTCCAAGCTCCTCACGTCACTTTTCCTTTTATCTAAGCTTTACCGGTGCCAAAGCTGACATCTCTCCCTTTCCTTGCCCTCACTCCTATGTTAACTTCCAGTGCCCTCTCTGGAATGAGCAGGGGGAAAAAGAAATCTCAGGAAAGTCTAGGTTCCCCATTCATTTTGGCTTTAAGACTGACAGCCCAGCGACTCTACAGCAATGAGAAGGGGGAGATACAGATACAATCTGCAGGGATCATCTGTCCGTCAGTCAGCAAGAATGTAGTGCTTTATTCACTTACTGCATCTTCTCATATCATAAAGCACAGTCCAAATGAAGGCTTGGGGAAAATGGATTTCATACTCCATAAAGAGGCCATTTCTTGCACTGCTGGCTAAGACCATGAACTTCTTCAAGTGGGCTCTGCTGTGCTGGAAATTAGAAAGACCTGAATGTCTGGTATTAGCAGTGAGCAAATCATTGTGCTGATCTAGACCCTGCTCCTAGCACTGTACACTGAAGTACCTGGGGACAACACCACAGCCTTTGAAGGCTCTCCTGCACTTAATAATAATGACAGGATACTTCAGATGTTGTGGACCATAGGGAAATGCATTCATGTTTTCCAAAGAAGTGTGGGATGATTTATCTAGGGAGGGTAAAACCACTAGATGTCTTGGGCTGGAAAGTATGTCAGGATTTCATTCTGCTTGTGATCCCTTAGCACAAGAAGAAAATGGGAAAAGAGAGAGAAAAAGAAAAACATTAATAAAGAGAGACTCTAAGCCAGAAGCTACATATACAGTGGTGACTTTGACATGGATATGTGTGAGTGCTCAGAAAGTGATGGGGTGTTGTTTCACTAAAGCAGAACGTGGTGGGTGTGCATGGTGAGTGGACCTTAACTTTGAGGCTGGTGGTAACAGGTCAGAGGTAGTTGTACTGGGGAGAAGGAAAATGTATCAGCTACGGCAGTTCCCCACAGCTACTGGGTTCCCTGCCCCTCTCTGCCATCAGGCCATGTCCAGAACTATACAGGCCACTTGGTAATTTTGGCCATCTGCCCTGGCTGCTAAGATACACTAGAGCATCCCTAGAGGACTGGTGTTAGCCCCTGTGACCAGCTCCCACCCTGAGAGCTCTTGCCTGGTCCCTTCCCACTCCACCCCCCAGTGAGCAGGTTACAAAGGGGTCTGACACCACCTCCACTCCTTGTTAGCGCTTCGTGCATTCAGGGTGTTTCTTAGGGTTGCTCAAACCGTTTTCAGCAATAAAGGGGTTGGAGCAGTGCCTAGAACTGGAGCTCCACATGTAAATTGTATGCCTTCAGTGCACCCAAAGAACACCAAACTCTTCCTACAGACCCAGATTTTCACCCGGTGTGGCCTTTTACTAGCCAATTTGTGCCTGACATGCATCTTGGATACAGCTGATTTTGTTGTCTGAATTAGCTTCTTGTCTCAGTGGGCATGAGCCTTTATGTCACCAGTTCCGGTAAATGTTTGTTAGCTAAGATAAATGCAGCATTATTCGGAGTAGGCGTCTTGGTAACAGACAGCAGGATACAGCCCTGCTCAGAAGAGAGCCCAGAGCTTAAAGAAGGCTGCTCCTCCTGGCAGTCCTAGTTTTCAGGGTGGATTTCATCCCTAGTGCATGTTGTTATTGTTCAGTACACTTGCAAAACCTTGGATTCCACACAGCTTTCCTGTCCCTAGCTCTAGATACGTGACTTTCATTAATTTGACAGACAGTGAACAGGAACTAGTCCCAGCTCAGCAAACACACTGCCGAAAGCCCACAAGCCTGTAGCTTGCTCTTGTTCACTCCACTGTAAACCCATCGGGGCCACATCCTGGCCTTTTTGAGATGGGTGTAAGCCTAGAGTTAACAGCATTGATTATGGTAGTGTACATCTGGTATTAGGCAGGCGTAGCAGAGATCAGAGCCTGCCCGTGCTTTTGTGTCTGGAGTTGCTGTGTGTTGACCTTGGCTTTGGTGCGTACAGACAAGGGTTACTTCCAAGTCCATTTCCAGTCTCCTTTCGCAGTTCTGGTGTGCCGTTTTGTTCATGTACCAGTTTCACAGCCCTATTTACCTGCTACCAAGTCCTTGCACTCATTTGAGGATTATCTCAAAGATGGGGCAGCTTGCATTCATCAGATGTAGCCATTTCAATCTTTCCTGTAAACTAGGGTATCCTCAAAACTGGCTGTGTGGTGCTGCAGGCTCCCCTCGCAGGAAAGCAGAGATGCTGGTAGCTGGCTGGGTATATACTGTGAGTGAGCGACTTTCTCTGTAGCTGAGCTGCCAGAAAGACAGACATGACCACACTTCAGCTTAGTTTCACAGTCCAGCATCTTAGCCCAAACCCACTATCAACAGTGATCCAGTGCTGTAAACAGGGAGAGCTGATGCACTGGCACATAATACATGTATTCCTGTTGGGGCTGTCATGGAGCTGGTAATCTCCACCAGAGCAAACGCTGGAGATCATAATGTCATAAACTGAGATACATAGGTCACCTCAGGTCTTCTGTCAGGGCCCAGGTTTCTACAGGCTGAGTTTCTACAAGAACCAGCCTGTATAGCTTGGGCTGCAATGGACCCAACACCGCTGGGGCTTGGGAACGGTGGAGGCAGTTACCTACCCAAACCACTGATGCACATGGCAGTTCTTCCCATTTTAGAAAGATGTTGCCTCAAGAAAACTTGCTGGTTTCCTTGTATCTTGGAAAAAGCTGTTGATCCTATCTTTGGTCTTTAACAGAAGTGGCTTTCTTCGGCACCTCTGGTTTTTTTTCAAATTTCTATTCTTGCAAGTGAAGGAAAAAAAATAGCATGTGTTCAGCTGAGCTCCATATACCTGGGAACAGGGCAGGAGTGAAATTTCTGGGAGTGGTGGCGACCACGTATGTGAATGAGTTTGCACATAGGCAGAGCTGAAGTGGGAGCAGTGGTGAGCGTGCAGGGGATTGTGCAAGGGTAGTGTTGGATGGCACTAGAACAGGACCAAGGGGAGGGAAATGCACATCTGTTTCTGTACAAAAGAGGCTGAAAGAGGATTTGCATATGTAGCGCGCGTATAGCTGAGAGTGGAACAGTAATTAGGAGTAAGTGAAGGTGAAGCCAAAAGAGGAATTTCATGTTCTGTGGAAGATCTTTCTATGTAAGCTATTGTTCAGAAAGGTTATTAGCAGGCGGCAGTACAAACTGTCCTGAGCCGCACGCTCTGCCTTTGTCTGACTACAGGATTTTTACAAGCCTTTTTTTCTTTGAGAGCTGACAGCATAATGGTCCTGGACAATGCCAAATCATCATCTGCACACTCACTAGGGGAGCTGGGCTTTTATACGAGAGCGAGGAAGATAAAAACAGCACACTCAAAGCGGGACAGAAATGACTGAACAAGGGAATGAGAGAAGAAGAGAGACTTAAATGCTGTTTTCTGGGCTGGCTGTTTTTTCTTCCCTTTAATTTTTCCCCTCCCCTTCTCATCATATTCTGGATGTCTTGTTCCAGAACTGCTTCAATCATTTTGTGGGCCTGTGTTTGCAGTGCACGAAGGCTCTGGTTTTGAGGTAAGAAACAAATAGATGCTTTAAAAAGTGAAGACAGAGGGTTGGGGGAAGCCATATATAAGGAAAGTTTAGGACAGGTGGTGTGTCTCCTTCCCCAAGCAGCAGTTCAGCTCTTGACAGGCAGCCGTATAGACTGCACCTGCAATTGGGCTCCACCAAAACACTTCTTCAGATGTATTGCATGAGTGAGACCTGTTGGGACAGCTTTGAACTGACCAGGGCCAAAAATGTTCCCCTTCCAGCCCTTCCCCACCACTAACATTAACCGATGTCTGCATCACAGAGCAGGCATCACTGTGCTGTACCCATTGAGCTGTGTCCCTGCTGGAGGCCAACTTCAATCCAGAAAAAGAGGTTTGGTTATGAGTACCGCCTGCTGACTAGGAGTGGATTCACACTGCAAGACTTGGACAGAAAGCCAAACTTTTCCAACTCTCAGGCATATTAAGAAAGATCAACAGTCAGATACTTTCTTTCAGACTCCCATAGGCAGACTGAGGGGGGGTGTATCTCTAAAGCCCACGTTCCTCCACTCTGTTTCCTTATCTCCCTTCCCCGAGGCTTCCTACGCATCCCTCACTGAGCAGTTCCTTTCGTAATATGGCAAGAGGGTGAGCGACAATCAATCTCCCGCTCCTTTTCGTCTGCTTCCTTACAAAGATTGCAGAAGCTGTTACAGTCGCTAAGACTGAAAAAAAAACTGCTATGAAGCATTTCTGCTGCCAATCTGTGTTTGGTAGGAGTAGGATTTCCTTCAATCAGCGGGTCCCTAAGTTGCCCCAGATACACAATGTGTGCTGGCAAGGATGGCATCTGGCTCTATCAGCTTTGTTGTTGGGAACAAGCTCCCTATAGTAACCCTGTCACGCAGCAATAAGGCAACATATTGCAATTCGTGTCGATAAACCTGTTATGCTGTGGTGTGTTACTATTAAAGACATGATTGTGTCTGGCATTATGAAGTACTGTAGAAATGTTTTAGGACATTTTAGCTCACTGTACCAGTTGCATTGTCTGCATGCCTTCAGCAACAAATCCAAGCGCCTTAGTAATCTTAAGTCCAGCTGTACAGGGCAGGAGGAATCCTCTAAAATAATGTCATCCTCCTGCATATGAAATCATCAGAGCTTTTTGATGTCTTTTATCTTAGACTATTCCAAGGCTGATACAAAAGGGGGAGCAGGAATTCCTTCCCTTTGCTAATGGGTAAGGCTTCTGCTGCTACTGAGGTATGAAATATTGCAGCGTAATGGTTTAACATACAGAGAACTGGAAATTCTGCCATGAGCAATGGGGTTTTGGTGGGAAGGCAAACAGATATTTCTCTAGATAGCTGTTTTGCTTCTCCTTAGTGATGTGAGACTGGTTGTGAGCATGGGGCTGGGGTATTATGGATGGAGAGAGTCTGGTTGTTATTATGTATAGGTCTGCTCTTTGTCAGTAACTATCTTTACCAGTGCCTTTTGCCAGTCTACTAGATTAGCTACTGTAGCTGCAGTGTCAGAAGACCTGGTGATCAATATTGGGAACCTCACCCCAGTGTCTGGAGCCCTTTCTGGAGATTTTTCTGCCTTCTTGTGTGCTTCCTTGGGAACAGTATGCTTTGCAAAGAGCCTCGGTTTTGCTTTATTGCTTGATTGTATATAAAGAGCTTATTTAAAAATGAGTAGCAATAACCATGCAATTAACATTACATTTGTTATCATCTAAGTCCTGTATTGGCTGCTGATGTTTGGCACAGGCACTGACATGCAATTAAAAGAAAAAAATAGACTGAATGAATATTTAGCTTTTGGTTTTTAAAGTTTTCAGCAGTACAGCAAATTATAATTTTATAATTAATTATAACCATACTAACTCTTTCTTGGGACTTAGATTGAAATTCAGAAGAAACATTTTCTAAAGGGAGCTCATGTACTGGGGCTCAGGATTTCCAGAGCAACCCCTTTGCCTTTCAGAGTCCAAAGGAAGGACTCCTGTTTCTAGCCCAAGCTGCATTGCCCTTTTTTGCCTTCTGGCCTGACTACAGCAGAGAGTGGGCTGCTCTTGAGAAAGTGTCCTCCTGCGTGAGCTGGGCTGTTCGAAACCTCCTTCCTGCCCCTGTCACTGAGCCAGGTGGTGGGATTGAAGAAACAGAGTCCGCCAAGGGAACCGTGCCACAGCCCAGAGCAGAGTCTGCTGCTCCTCAGCGTGCCGCTGCAATGCGCTGAATAGCAAGGTGGAGTCAGCCCACACTCCACCTGGCCACTGCCTCTCACTGGGAGGAGGACTATGATAGTACTCAGTATTTTGAGGAGAGTAATTCTCATCTGTACTGTTACGAGTGCCTCACTGGCCTAGGGTCACGGCAGCGAGGTGAACAGGGAGTGTGAGACCAGGACCACCACTGAATGTCTGTGTCCTCCAGCAATAGGCTGCACAGAAATGTCTGGGAGAGAGGAGGCCAAAATAAAAAACAGTTTCTGTGTCTAAAATGGAGAGAAACAACTAGATAAGTGTCCAATCAACCAACAATAGAGCAGAAATAATTTCCCCTGGGCTGCAAAAAAGGTGCTTAGGAGATGGAGAGACAGGCAGAGAGGCAGCAACAGCTTCCCAAGCATTAAGCATCTTTTCTGGCCTTTATTCTCTCGCTGTGTGGGGAGGTAGCAGCCGCAGCCTGCCTGCAGGTCATTCCCACTGGGGGCCCTCCTTCTCCAACACACTGATTTCTCACTTCATTCTTACCCCATCCTTTGCCTGCTTGCTACCACTGAGTTGTCTTCTTCTGGAAATCCCCTTGCCAAGGCTGAAGGTGGAAGCATTCTGGATGGCATATTAGCTGAAAGGTTCTTAAAGTTTTGGGGTGGCTTTTCCCCCCTCTCTTGCCTTCCTGTCTTCATGCTCTTGCGTTACCCCTCCTCAGCCGAGTGGCTTCTGCATGCAGAAAAGTGGTAGGTACTGCACACACAGCAGGCATCCCCCTGGGAAGCCGTGCCAGGTGACGTGCTGTACCATCAGGAAAGAGTAGGCCAGCACACTCTGTGCTTCTGCATAAAAAATGAATTGTATAATATTTTATTTATAAAAATTATTTTCTTTCTTTACTCTCATTTCCAATGTTGCTGTCCAGCTCCTGTCGTAGTCCTTTGTCAGTCCCTCCACCCTGAGTGCTCATGTCTACTTTAAAAAGTTTTCAGACCTCCCTTTTAACTGAGTAGTAGAAAAATCAACACCTGATGGAGTTCCCACAACAACTCTGCAGCCTTTATGCTGTTTGGCCTGTGATCAGAGCAGTTCCTCTCCAAAGCAAGCAGAGGGTGTATTAGGTAAGGGACAGTGGACTAAGCCATTTCTGTTCATTCATTCATTTCCTTTAGCACTGCTGGTGATCAGCTCCAGAGCAGTTTTATTAACAGGATGAGGGTGGTCCGTAACCATACATGAGCATGCATGGCACTGCATGGAGGTCTGCCTGGCAAATTTGTTCTTGCATAACTAACTGTGAGTGTCAGATATTGTAGGAAATAAAAAAAAAAAAAGATTAAAAAACCCAACAAAATCTAAGACCAGTAAATAACAATGAAAAAAAAGCCCTGTTTACTGTAAGCAGACTGAGATGAAAGGAAACTTGCTGCTGAGCCCCAAGATGAAAAGAGAGACCTTCCTACCTCACACCTCCCGCTGAAAGGTTGACTATAGATACGAGGTTTGCATTGTGCTCTCTTCACTGGCAAGCTGGGATGCTGCTGGGCTCATCAGGGGAAAAGGGAGGTGAGATGAAGGCCCTGCTGATAACAGTGGCCTGTCCTATGCTCCCAAGTCAGCACTACCCACTGAATCAGAGGAGAGAGGCAGGCCCTGTGCTGCCCACAGTTTGTACTAGAAAAGGAGGAGGTAAGTTGGAGCTGAAGGGGAATGCACCAGTCAGTTGTAGTAGCTCAAAATCAATTACTGCATTCTGTCAGCGTATTATCCTGTTCTGCAACCACAGCCCCCTTCTTCCCTGCCCATCCCAGATGCCTCCCCCTCCTTCTCTCTCCATCTCTCCTGAAACCTATTCCATATTCACCTGATGCTCCATTGTGTAGCATCACCTGAGCATACTGAGAAACATATGGCTGTGATTTGTGACTCATTACTTGAAAGACCAGAGATCAGACCCACTCCCTTGAGCGACCTAAGCCATCCTGTCCAGAAAGGACATGCCTCCAACATGCCTCACTCTCTTTCTCCCCTGACAGTAATTCTGGCAGAGTTTCCAAGGGGATGACAAGCCGCTGTCATGTGCAAAGATGGCCTTGCCATCACCTTTTGTGCTTTCTTTGTGAACAAGAAACTTTATATTACATGTGTGTGTCTCCATCTTTAGTCACTGTCTGCACATGCTCCCCCATGCATATCTCTCCTTCCCTCCCTACACCTCCTGTGGTTCCATCTCTTAGTGCTGCACTTCTGCTCGTCTCCAAGGCTATAGTCAACTGAGGGCAACTAAGTGCAATTTGGGCCCAAATAACCCAGTGTGCTGAGACATAGATGTGATTGGGGACTGAAGAAATGGTTACCTCGAGGGTGTAACTCATGTAGCTCCGGGACTGTGCATGCACATCTGTCTGAGTGGAGGTGGTCACCTTAGGACTGCCCATCAGAAGCATGGGAACACTCAGAAGGTAGAGACTGCCTGCCTTTCACCTCCTGATAACCATGGCTGTGAAGCAGCACGGTCACTGACAGAGAGGTCCAAGGGCCATGGGAAAGGCCAGGTGCGCAAAGGACAGCAGGTAAAAAAAAAAATCGGCCTGGGGTAGATTCAGTCTTCAGTTAGCTCAGTCGGGGTTGTTCCTATTGCTGGCTTGATTTTTGCCTCTGAAACTCCAGAACTGAGCAGATGGCTAAGAAGCATGCCCCAGGCTGTCACTGAGTAGTTGTTCTCTGAAGTTTTCCATCACAGGAGGTGTTGGAGCTGTGTTTCAAGCTGGCCAAGGCTGAGCAGACACTCGCTCTAATGCAGATCCAGTCCAAGAGAAGGCAGCATGAAAACACCAGCTTTGAGAAGGCCAGAAGAGCTGTGCTGTCCGAGCATTGCCCATCAGAAAGCACCGTAGGGAGCAGCACATTGTTGCTGACTGAGAAAAGGGCACACAACTCCTTATTTGCCATATGCCAGTCCAAGATGCTATTGGAGAGCCATCTGTGGGTCTGCGCCCAGCTAGTGCTGCCTCAGCCTCTCCAAGCAGGAAGACAGCCTAGGAGTGATGACTAAAGAGAAAATAATTATAAAGGGGAAACAAACAATCCAAAAGAAATGCTGAGAGCTCCTGAAGCACTGCATGGCCTGTTCAGGAAGACTATCGTGTCAGAGAAGAGCAGCATTTGACCGATGGAAGCTGATCTGTGTTACTGAAAGAACATGTAATGTCATATTGGATAATATCATCCCTTTTTCTCTGTGTCTGGGTAAATCTCTGAGCTTTTGATTTCTCTGGGCTTATCCTGCTGTGACACTTCCCACACAGTGGCATAGGATAAGCTCCCTCACCTCTACACTGCTCAGAGGATGATTTTTTTTTCTTTGTCAGGGCACACTCCAGAAAGGCACTGGATACTGGGATAAATCTGCCCTCTTAAGATTTTACCGGGGAAGGGGGGGGGAGGGGGGGAGGAAAGTAAAAGCTTTTAAAAAGCTTAGAGAGATAGTAGGCAAGACAGTGCAGAGCTGTGCTCCTCAGCCTTATCTGCTGGATGTTGCTGGCTGCAGTGCACTAGCAAGCTGCAGCAGCTGTGGGAGCAGCTGCCCTCACGCTGTCACAGTAACGCCACTATTTAAAAAAAAACCAAACAGAAATGCCAGAAATTATGTTTGTGACTGCACTGCGTGTGCCAGCTGAGCTGAGCTTGCCCTGTGAGGAGCCACAGGCAGCGATGATAGCCAGCGCAGAACCAAAATCTCACTGGAAACCCATCAGAAAGGGCTGTCTGGGTAGGGGAAGAAGCAGCGTGGTCTTTACTGCAGCAGAGCAGGCACGGCCCACTGAGGTGATGAATCACTCTGGATCAGGCCCTGAGCAGGATGAGCTGGGAGAATCACAGCTTTCCTGCTCGTAGTTTTGGGGAGCTAATTTTGTCCAACCATGCTTGCAAATGTTGGTCTCGTTGCTACTTAAAAGAGAGGTGTAGGCAGCCAGAGGAGCAGAGTGTGTCTGTCACCATGGGAAAGGGAACCAGCAGCACCATGCTGAGGGCAAGCCCTGGGAAAGGGCTGTGAATCGGCAGCATACATGCAGTGAGACACAGGAGGGTGTTCAGTGGCAATGCTCTCCATCACTCAGCCACGGTGCTCATGAGCTGTTACAGCCCGCAGCTCCGTGCTGTTAGGCAGAGAGGAGATGTGCTCAGCCTGTTCCAGGCTGGGCGAGTAGTGTGGCTATGTCCTTGGGACAAGAAATTGTGACGGCAGCTGAGAGGGCGCAGGAGTGCATCTTGCTGTCACCCTGACCACCACAGGGGCTGTTTCAAACATGCTGGCAGTGCCCCACTCTGTCACCCGAGTTGGGCTCTCAGTGTGAGGCACTGGTGAAGGGGAGCCATCATACTGGGATGAGCAGCCTCCTGGGGCATTTCTCCCTCTCCGCTGTCTGCACAGAGAGACAGGAACACAAGACACCTTGCTCAGGCCAGCATGCTATTTTTGAAAGCTGAACGGCCGTCAGACTCTCTGTGCTGTCCTAGATCAGGGCTTGTACCACGTGTTCAGGGAGCTACTGGAAGGAAGCTCACCCTGGGCGAAGGACGCGGCTCCTTCCCTCTGCTGTCTGTCCTTCCCCAGCCTGCGGCACTTCTGACTACATCCTCTTCAGTGCTTAGACCAATACCTCAGTGAAGGTACTCGGCTGAGTCTTCCCTCATCCACCTGCCTGATCTTCCAGCTCTTCCCTCCCCTGTGCCAGCTGGGGGGCAGAGCAGCTCCTTAAAGTGTAGCACAGGTAGGAATACCCCCACTGCTTTCTCAGGGGCAGCTGTGAGGAAGGTGGCATATGTCCCTCATCCTTCTCCTCTGGCGCCCCTGGCAGAAAGAGCACTGTTGCATTACGCCAGTATTTAAGAAATAATAACAATTAAAAGCTTTCTGATGAACATGGTTAATTTTCTATTCTAAAAAGCTGCTAAGGCAGCGCCTTTTGTGCATTAGCATATTTGCAAGGTTAATGTAGTGTACTTAATAAGATAAATAATGCTTGTCATGATATTTCAGGCCAATTTTAAGAGGAGGGAATTAAAAATATTCTGCTTAACAACTTAAGTTTTTGCCTGGTCAACTTGAAGTTAACTGCTGAGCTACCGCTGAGTGTTGAGGTATGTTGTTCACTTTTCCCCTTGGCAGTTGCTCACTAGCACTTGCAGAGGGTTAAAGGAGACTGTCAAAGCACAGATGGCACGGGCAAGCCTGAAGCGGGCTCGTGGTGACTGCCATGATAGACATCACTTTGTGAACTTGGATAGGAAGGGCATTAGGAAGGCAGCGAAGCCGTAACAGGCTGAAGGAAAAGGAATGTGTGATATGGGACAACATTTGTGACTGGGCTGGAGGCAGTGGTGGTACCAACCTGCAGGAGAGGGTCTGAGGCTACTAACAAGGATGGAGAGCAGATGGCAGTAGTAATAAACCAGTGACTGATGCAGTGTGACCATGAGTCTGGAAAAGGAAGTGGGGGCTTTCTCAAGAACTCAGAACTTTTTTTTAATGTCCTACTTCAACCCTTAGCTTAATGCTTTATTTTCCTCTGAACGTCCAGAACCAAGGAGGCATTTGAAAAATCCCCGTGTAAGACACTATGGGCCATGGGAGACAATCGCAAACCTGCTTTCTAGCTGCCAGCCCTGGGCAAGTCTCAGGTAATGATGAGCAGAGGGCCCTTGTGGTTCTAATGGTTTCTCTTGCCTCCCCTTCTGCAGAATGATTGCTTTCTTAAGCTTTTTAATAATATACAGTAAAAGCAGCTGCATCCTTAGATAAATGAGGCCACAGTGGGCAAGGAAGAAAGAGGAGAGAACTTCCGAGGCAAATGATCTGAGGGACCTGGTTTGCTACTCCCACATGCCCTTCCTTTTTCTCCCTGCCTCCACCCGACCAGTAACATAGACCAGCCAGCTCATTATTTTCCCATAATGATGAGGACAGGGAGGGAGAAGCAAGCCAACCAAACTGCCAGTATTTGCTGTATAGGAAATTAATAAATAGATATGCCACACAGATATATGCTGCAGTGAAAGGATGGAAGGACGGGCAGATATTTAGCCAGCTTGGAAATCTAGACCAGTATGATGAAGGAAGAGAAGGACAGCAGAGGCAGCTGAAAGGTGACAGGGCAGAGAGAGTGGAAGAAATAAAATAGGGAAATCATAACGCACAGTGGAGAAGGAAAAGATACAGTAAAAAAGATGAAGTTGGGAAGAGAGGTACGAGTGAGGAATGAGGAGGATGGGTAAACAGATACAGCAAGAAGACAGGCGGTTGAGTCTGGCAGAGGAAGGAAGGAATAATATGTTGTTGTCTGTGTCCAAGGGGGGAGGTAGCGAAGGGGTGGAGGAGCAGCTACAGTGGGTAGATTGATTTTGATGTTAGCTATATTGCAGGTCAAACACAGTCCTCACACCACATCGACTCCACATCTGTTTCTTCTTCCACCTGCCTGTCAGCCCCCTGCTGTGTCCTAGATTTTTTCGGCTGGAGCACCTTGAGAGCTGGGCACTGACTGTCTGTCAGCCCCAGGGTGGGGGGAGACCAGCACACCACGTGAAATGCGTACTAGCTCGCATGCCCTGCAGCAGCGATGAACCCAGGCGTAGAGCAGCCTTTCAGAGGTACAACTGTCAGGAGCGTGAGCATGTTACCGCCAACATCCCCTCTCTCCTGCCCCATCTCTCAGGGGGCAGATTGGTGCCTGGAAGCCCGTCCCACAAAGGGAAAAGAGCTTTTGAGAGAGACTGCCTGGCTGGATGGCTGTGGGGCAAGCCATCCTACCCCACACGGCACCTATAAGCTGGAGGTGGTGTTAGTGTGTCTCGCTGCTTAACACAGGGAAAAGGCTTTCACAGCAGCACTGCAGGCTTAGCCTTGCCAGGCGTCTGGTTGCTGTGGTTTTGGCCTGCGATGATGGCCTGTGTCAGGGGGAAACATTTCTTCAGCCTCGTCTCTGCACATGGCATTGCTTAGCTGACCCCGCTGTGCTGAGGTGATTTCCCTCCACCCCAAGCCACTGGTCCCAGACACCGGTCTGAGGGAGCCCAGCGTGGTGCAGCACACCTGACAGCACCCCTGCGGCCCACCAGCCTGTCTGGCTGAGAGGCACTCGCCACCCTCCAGCACAGGGCAGACAGCTCTTAACGCCAGAGCCTGCCTCCACAGTGTGCAGCCTGTTAGTGTCTTGAACCAGCCTATTAAGGAAGAAAGCCAAACCAGCCCGCTGCCTCCATCTCAGCTGATGGTGTCTCTGTCTGGGGTGCCACAAGCACTGGCACTTAATGCTTCAAAAGGGCTCTGCTTCCCTGCCCCAAGCTCCTGGCAGCTCTTCGGGACTCTGGCAAAGGTGTGTCCACCCACTCCGGCTGGCAGCCAAGGTGGGAGAGGTCTCGGTGCATCCTGGTGCCCAAGCAGATGGAGGAGCATGCTGGGCTGCCCTGGGAGTTTGGGTAGGTGTTGGTGGCAGTGTGCTGTCTCTGAGGCCGCCTGAATGCTGCTTGAAGCTTCCCTGGGAGGGAGCACTCCCCTCATTGCTCTGCTGATTCCAGTTGCATGGTAACTGCGACTGCACTAAGCAAATAAGCACCTCACTCAGAGCCCGCCCTGCTCTTCCCTCCTCTCCTGTCTGTTAGCACCCATTGGTTTGTAATCATTTGCTGACTTTTCTTTGTTTTTCTCCATTTGCCTTCCCTCTGTCCCTCGGGATTTGCTCCATCCTGTTTCTGTCCTCTATGAATAACGCTCGGCAGCGTGCTGTGCTCCTGTAGAGGAGTTAGAGCTGCTCCAGGCAATTAGCCACTCATCCAGAAGAGGATCCTGAAAAGAAAAGAAAGAGAAAAAAATAAAAGACAAAGAAGACTAAAATAAGATCAGGGTTTTCTCTGTCTTCTTAGTGCATGCTAGAGCTACTGGCAGAGCTGGAGGTGGGAAACCCACAGCTCAGGGAGCAGGGGAGCTGTGGGTGAAGCCCCAGGTGCCTTGATGCAGCTTTAGGAACAAATAGGCAAATAGAAGGAGGAGGAGAATTGCCAAAGCTGTACAAAGCTGAGGATTGAGATAATGGAGCCTGATACAGTTCAAGACTGAACCATATTGTGCACAACGTACTGGCTGTCCAAGTGTCCATTCATCCCAGTGCCATCATGGGTTTTGCTGTGCTCCAGAGCCCTGGCTGTTACCCTGTGGCCTTCACAAACCAAGGAAATGTAGAAGAAATGCAAAAGAAAATAAAATCCAACTACTTAAGTTGTTCTAAGCAGAGAAGGAAAAGGAGGGCATATTCCTCACCTTCCCATGTAGAGCCAAGTCCGCCATCACATGCAGAAAGACATTAAGCATACGTTCATAGACACACGCCAAGCTCTTCTGCGGTACTCGGAAGAG